>NW_024704750.1:3133794-3340594 GCF_018977255.1 Callorhinchus milii
AAATCAAAAATACTATCAGCAGCTTTCCGGCCCTGTCATTTCTGACTTTAACTTCAAGATCAAAGGCTTTTCACATTTGACATGAAAACAGACTATCGATTAGTATATCCTGAAGGCTTTATTCTCTCTTCCCCCCCCCCCCCCAACCCCACCAAGCACGTGCACACCAAAGTATGGACACCGTCCAGAGTCAATTATAGTCTACCACGCAATTTTTGTTCTGCAAAGAGAATAGATGGGAAATGAAAAGTCTGTGGGTGCGGAATGCTACAGATGCTTTCACAGTTATCTTCCGAGCATAGTTTGGAGCGAGTTGTGTTGGAAGGAGGTCGGCACACGATCAGGGAACGTTAGGCCTCTCAACGAAGCAGCTGGATGCAGTCTCACACCTCTGTACAGCAGGGGAGGAGATTGCAGACACGCTGATTTATCCAATCAAAGAACAACGACAACGCCGTTGGGAGACGAGCCCAAAGTCATCCTGTCTGTAGTTGCACACAATATTTTGGAGATTTCCATGACTTAACCAGTGTTACGGCACGCGATCAGTCAAAATATAGTCAATTCACTTCACAGTGTATTCTGTGAAGTGCTTTGAGACGTCTCGAAAACGTGATAAGGTGCCAAATCAAATGCGGGGATTTTTATTATTATTTTGAGCAGAGAATGCCAGCTAAAGAAAAGTTTCAAAAATCCTCCGAGCTGAGGATTCCTGTTGCCATCACAAATCAGCACGTGCATAGTAATTACTAAACAAGATTATCCTAAGTGTGAAGCTCTTTATTTCGTTGCTATGAAATGATTTTTTGAAAATGCAATGTAGAACTACATTCAAAGCATTTGCTGCTTCAAAAGCATGAGTTAGTCCATTACAGATTTTGGTAAGGCGCAATAGTTACGGCAACAGGCTGACTTGATTGCTCAAGTTATTACTGACTGTTAAACACAAATCACAAATCACAAATTTACATTTACGTAGGGGAAAAATGACCAAAAGCACGGTCAAAGAAGTAGGTCTTGAGACAGTCATTTAATGAGGTAGAGGGAATAATAACAAGAACTTGCATTTATATAGCACCCTTCATATGAGGTAGCATCCCGGAACGATAATGGTGGGACCGCAGGATGGGCTTCCAAAGAATGGGGGGCAAAAAGTCTGAAATATTTTGAAACGGGGGGAGGGGGGAGGGAGAGGAACGCAAGGAATGCCAGAAATCACAAGACGTTATGCCTCTTGTGCTAAGGTAAGGCAAAGGGCTTCAGACAAGTTCATGTGGTTCGGATCCTGCCTCACACTCTCAAAGAATGGCGTCATATCAGCACACAAACAATAGAAGTTGATAATAATAATAATCCTCGCATTTGATATAGAGCTTTTTCAGGTTGTTGTTAATGTTTTGACTCCTCCTTCCTATAAACATGTCCAGGCCTCTCTAATTAAATGTGTGCAATATTTAAGTGCTTCCGGCAAACGTGCCCCAAACTCACACCCGACACTTTATCCTCAAAGCAATCTGCTTTCTTTAATATTACAATGAAATAACATATTGAGAGATTGCCCGTTCCACTTATAATTGTGGTGCTCTGTAGAGAACATTTGTCATCACAAATATAATTGTTCTGCAGTCATATTGTCAAATAGTTGATCAAGGATACCATGTTAACAAAGTCCTCCCCCTTCCGTGAGTGTCAAAACCAGTTGTTTAAAGCACGTTTGGAACTAAAGTTAATTAACACACAGCGATGTTCAACAGCAATGTTCAACCAACAGCCATGAAGTAAATGATCAATTTTATCTGGGAAAAAATTGACCAGGAAACACACAGGGAGAAATTTCCCTCTCTTTTTAAATAGTACCGTGGGATCTTTGTCATCCTCATGAACGGGAAAATGGACCTTGGTTTGACGAAGGATGGCACCTTCGACAATGCACACCCTCAGCACTGCACTGGGGTGTCATCCGGGACTACATGAGTTTAAAGACCTGATGTGGAGCTTGAACCCACAAACTTCCGACTCAGTGACAAGCATACAACCAACTGAGCCAGGCCATTCTGCCCAGCAGCCTTTCAGACAGCAATGGGGGTTTGGTGGACATAATGGGAAATAGCTACACACTCAACATGTTCCCATCTGACTTGTTCAACATTATCTCCTGGAATACAACATGACGGGATAAATTGCAAAATGAAATCAGTTCAGACTGATAGATAGGGTGGATAGCAATGTGCTGAGTGCTTCGGATCCAGTGCAGTGAACGTGCTCACAATAAGGCCGAGGAGAATGAAACATAAAAAAGAAATACATCTACAGCTGACTCCGCAAATACTTCAGAAAGTTTCTCAAACCGGCTTCGAAAATGACAGATATTTAAAATTCTGACAAGTAATTACTTTTTTAATTAAAATTACAATTACAGTTTTAATATATTTGAATTGCCTTATGTCCTGGGATGACTTTAGCCACGCCACGCACAGCTATGTTATAATTAGATGTCCAACGCACACCATTATCTAGCTGTGCAACTTGTATATAAAAGTGTCAGTATCATCATTTTAGCAATAAACTCTAAAATGTAAACTGAAAGTAATTATATTTTGAACGCGATAGAAACCTATTAGCTATCAGAATTTTAAACAGTGTGCTATTACAATTGCATTTTGTAGAGTAATTAATTACCAATTACTGCATCGCACCTTAATGTTTTATGAAAGTTTATAATGCAAGTAGCACAACATCCAATTCGAGTGCGGCAGATAGCTGTGAAAAAATCGGATGGATGAAGTACATTTCTACTGTTTTTTGTTAAACATACTATATTTAAAACAGAGTAATATTGGGAGTATAAATTATTTTAACACCAGGAAAACCAGCGCCTGTTTAAATTTATGACCATTGCGATTGAAACGGTGTAATTAAGCGATTATGCTGAAAAAGGAGTTTTGTTGCCAAATTATAGTTTGGAAATTACATGAGGAGATATAACTGTAAGAGCAATCAATTGAAATAGCAGACCAAATAATAAACACAAGTTGGCAAAATGTATTAAATTCTAAAAATATTGTTGAAGATATCTGTGGGCGCAGGTACGTGCATATATAAATGTATCTGAAAATACTTTCAATGTGCAACCTGCCTATGTGAGATGGATGGGGAGGATAATGCTTACAGATTCTAATAATTACACTTAACTTATGACTTTGCAGATGTCATATAGTTGTTTTGGGAAAAAAACATATTTGTACAAGTACGTTTAAATTCAAAATATATTAGAATTAGAATGGGAGAAATGTTCTTGATACATTTCCTAAAATGTGCTCCTGTAATCCTTAAACCATTGGGCTCATTTTGAAATGGTGTCCTGTTCACAATTTATATCCACAATTTGATTGACAACATCTCAAGCATTTATCCACTTTAATTTAGACATTTATCTTCAGGATTAATTTTATGACTTAGAAAACGTAATTAAAAAGTAACGCAATGGGTTATTTTTTCATTTAGCTTGTCGTATAGTTGAGTGAATTAATTGTAAAGGAGAGAACAACAAGAACAAAATTGCATTTGTGCAGCACCTTTCACGTTGGGAGGATGTCCCAAGGCGCTGGACATTCGGTGTTTCGGACCTGAGCTGGGTTTCGGGATGGAGGAGGGTGAAGGGCAGGGGTGGGGGAAGGAAGGTGACCGAAGGCACGGTTGAAAAGGAGGGTCTTGAGACAGGTTTTAAGGAGGCAAGGGAGTGGGCGAGGTGAAGGGACCGTGGGATGGAGTTCCAGAGGGTGGGGGCAGAGTGGCAGAAGGCCCACCCGCCAATGGTGGGCTGGGAGAGGCGGGGGACGTGAAGCAGGCCAGAGCACGCTGAGAGGAGGGAGCGGGCAGGTTGGTAGAAGATGACATAGCCCAATTAATTGGAATCGAACTATGCTTAACGCTGGCTTATTATGCAAAATTATACACAATTTATATCTGAATATCCACACATAATAATAAGGCACTCACCAATATAGAAAAACAGACAGAATGAGACGTATATAATGAGGTAGACTCACAGAAGGCAACACATCTAAAGAACTTTAAAAAGTCACAGACATCATTGGGAGTGACAAGATTGCAGAAGTTATCTGGAACCATACTTATTTATTTGTTAATTGTCTCCTCTCCTGCCTGTACCTTGCTGATGTGCACTTTACTGGCACTGGAAGTCCTTTGGTACCTTGCCAAGTTGCCGTTCTTCATAATTGAGTCTGGAAAGTGAGTGTTGTCAGGCAAGTCAACAATAGAGGGCATCGCAGCTGCAAATATCACCACACAGATGCTCACTCACTTGGAAGGGATCCAAAGGTGAGAACAAAGTGTAGTGACTGCATATTTTGCTGTATTTTGTTGTCCTGCCTTGTGCATTCCAAAACCTCCCTCAAGTGAAGGGCGCTGCATAGATGCGAGCTATTCTGGAGTGCAGCTGAAGAGTGAGATGATGCACAGGGGAGGGAGGGGGTGAATTTATTTGGCAGAGAGAGAAAAGGGGCCTGACTGAGAGCACAGTATAGGTGGGATGCATGCAACTCTCTAGTCTGGTTTGGGTACTCTTAAACATAGTGATGTGTCAACCACATGGGCTGACCCCAAAATAAGGGGGTGGTGGGGTGCGGGCGGGGTGGTGGGGGGGGCAGTAGGTTGATGCAGGCACCGTCTCCCTCTCTCCACCCTCCCATAGGGTGGTCCTAGCTGAACAAGCAGTGGGAAAGCTTGCCAGACAGTAAGAGATACCAATGGCAAGCTATTTGGTCTTGGCTGGTCAGACTCGAGCAGTTGCCCCAACGCAAACTCTGGGGTCCCCCGAGCCTTGGCTCTGGCCAACCTGCGGCTAACACTTTCCGGAATTAGGCAAACGGGATGCCTCCCCTCCACGCGCACACAGAGAGCGAGTGCGAGAGAGAGTGAAAGAGTACTCATTCCGTTCCACCAGTCCATCGCCGGGAATTTCCGCCCGTGGGGCGGGGGAGCGCGCGGGATTCTCAGCTCGGTTTGGAGACCCTTTGATCGGTGGGGAGGGGTGGGGGGGGGGTGGATGGGGGTGGGTGATGGCTTGCCGCACGCGACCAAGAAAGAGAGGGAGGGAGAGAAAGAGAGAGAGAGAGAGAGAGAGAGGAAGAAAGAGAGAGAGAGAGAGAAAGAGTGGGGGGAATGTGGGAATGGGGATGCGTCAAGGTCTGAGCACGCAGGCGCTGTTCCCTATCGAGTTGCAAAGCAGTAGCAGCAGTGTTGGTGGTGGTGGTGGTGCTGCTGCTGATGATGATGGTGATGATGATGATGATGATGTCCCAACAGCGAGAGCAGCCGCCGCGGCTCCAGCCTCAGCCTCAGCCTCAGCACCAGCGCTGTCTGCCATGATCCGGTGGCCATCCATCACTGACCGTCTGCCCGCGTCCCCCCACACCCGGCGCTGTGCAACCCCACGATGCCCGGTGGAAAAAGAGGGCTGGTGGCACCGCAGAACACTTTTTTGGAGAATATTGTCCGGCGATCAAGCGGTGAGTCCAGGTCCCAGATCCAGGGTCCCAGGTCCCAGGTCCCAGGTCCAGGGTCCCAGATCCAGGGTCCCAGGTCCCAGTCCCAGGTCCCAGGTCCAGGTCCCAGTCCCAGGTCCAGGGTCCCAGGTCCCAGGGTCCCAGGTCCAGGGTCCCAGGTCCCAGGTCCAGGGTCCCAGGTCCAGGGTCCCAGGTCCAGGGTCCCAGTTCCAGGTCCCAGGTCCCAGGGTCCCAGTCCCAGGTCCAGGGTCCCAGGTCCCAGTCCCAGGTCCAGGGTCCCAGTCCCAGGTCCAGGGTCCCAGTCCCAGGTCCAGGTCCAGCACTTTTTCCTGTGCATTCAGTTCAATCCGAGAGCCCGTGCGTGCACTTTACTTGTGTTATTCTCTGGGGTGTGTACGGGGTGTGTAGCAGCTCTGCTACTGTAAGGCTAAGTCTGTGATGTTGCATTAATTACCTTTGCAAAGTCCTGTTAGAATAGGACCTGGTGTGTGTGTGTGTGTGTGTGTGTGTCCCACCCCACCCCGGGTCTGTGGATCATAATTTAGTGCTGATCTCTGGTTTCTCATCTCGTTTTAGATGGGTTATTTTTTTGGGGGGTGGGTGGGGGAGGGAGGGGGGTAGTTGGTGGGAGAGATGGTCCAACACATCTTCTTTTGCAAAGGAGTTAACACCGTTAGAAAAGATGCGCTCGTTAAGTCCAAGCGCCCGACTGTGATGTGCCCCAAGTCGTTCGGGTTTAACCCTCTGTGGGGGAAAGAATATGTGTGAGAGAGAGAGAGAGAGAGAGAGTTCTTTTATCAAAGTGTGTAAGTGGATGAAGTGAGATGTTAAACTCCCTCTCCCCCCCCACACACACACGGTTAAAGCTGCAGGTGGTAAATATAATGTGATCCAAACTGACCTATATATATCGTTACAGTATATATTATTATACTGTACCACTTGTGTTTCGTTGTGTTGTGTTGTGCATTGCATTGCATGTCTTTAAGTTTCAACTGATCGCAGGAACAAGTCAGAGAGGAGGGATTTAACACAGCAGAGCGTGGAGGTGTTAGATATCACTGCATGTCAATTCTAATCGATATATACATATAGATACATACATACAACATACATACATATACATACATGCAGTTTTGCACAGCGCTTGTCAGTCAGTAAAGGTGATGCTGCTTCAAGGAAGATGCTGAACACTTAATGTCTCGGAAGTGCCTTTTGCTCAGTGGGTAGAAAGATGACACAGATTCAGCACTGAGTGTTTTGTTGCGAACTCTTTCACTGAGGACTTGTTCTCCTCTGGTCAGGAACCAGCAAATGAGACATTGGGATGAGATTGGGATTCATTACTGTCTCACCTTTGCAATATCCCCAGTTACTGGTGTGCTTGCGATTCAAAGGCAGTTCCATATCACACACACACATATATATATATATAACGTATAAAATATATCATATTATATGTTTATATGTAATATGAACATTTCGGATAAAGCAGAGCTCAAAATGACGCTGAGATAACGATAGGATAAGACAGTTATTTTGGTCCTGGGTACAGGTTATGTTGGCAGCAGGTAGAAACTTTATCAACTGTAGCGTACATGCTGTAACCCAAGGTTATCCAAAACTTTTAGTGGTTTGCCCATTTGGTTAGTGTGGGTTTGAGTTCATTTGCAAACCACAGCTGCTTACTTTCGCAGTGGACTGCATTGGATGGATGGATGGGGAGGGGGGTGGGTGGGGGGGTGACTGATTAATAATATTTCATAGGTGCTGCCTTGCTGGGAAACTAACAGATAATGCTTGTGAGAAATAGCAAGAGGAGGCATTGCAAGTCATAAACTGACAACCCCTTAAAATGATATTATATTATTCTGATTGCATGATTCACACCAGGGCTGGGGAGGGAGTCTGGAAGTGTGGGTGGGAGTGTGTGTTTGGGGTGGGGGGGGGGGTTGAAGGGAACAAGGGAAACAGGTCATCCTAAATAAGAATGTGTACCGTTATCATTCCTCACCCACTTATTTTTAAGTCCAATATTTCCTCAGCAGTTGGACAGAATTCTGAAGCCAAGATAAACTTGAGCAGGAAGGTTGGCTCTGTTATTGTGGGGGTTATTCTCCAGTCCTGATCGTCCATAATATTATAGTATAATAATAATAATAATAATAATAAGAAGAAGAAGAATCCTTGCACGTTGGCTTAGATGGAACTTAGCCCTAGTTTTGGAGACACACACTCTCCATTGCACTTAACCCTCGATTCCCCAGGAACCAGCACAGCAGTGGTAAAAGATAAAAGT
Source organism: Callorhinchus milii (assembly GCF_018977255.1). Classification (NCBI taxonomy): domain Eukaryota; kingdom Metazoa; phylum Chordata; class Chondrichthyes; order Chimaeriformes; family Callorhinchidae; genus Callorhinchus; species Callorhinchus milii. The sequence goes on from NW_024704750.1 coordinate 3,141,622, forward strand.
CGACGTCGCATCCGTAAAAACGAAGGCAAATTTTGCATCGAATGCACTCCCAACACAGCAGTAGACAACAGGCAGTTTGCAAAGCGAAGCAAAACCCCCACACACACAGACTCACTGTGCACACTTTATTGCTGCAAGACTCGACTCTGAGACACATCAAGCGTTGAATTGAAAGCTCCCAGACTGAGAGCAATCACAAACCTGATATTGCCAGTTATAAATTGTGCAGTAAATAATTATGGGGGTTGGGGGGGTGGGGGGATGTTCCTGAACGTTGAGGGTGAAATTATAGGCTAGAGAAAAAAAAGGACTGCACACTTTGCACAAGTTATGTGCCACAGTTGAGAGTGTTGGCTGGTTAGGGGAGCAGTTGATTTCAGTGGCTGAAGGTATTTGGAAGCTGATGGAACTGGTGTTCAGGTTCTGATGGGTGTGATGGTTCTTGGCATTTCCCTAACTCTCCCCCCCCTCCCACTCTACCCCCAGGGAGTCCCCCAATTTCCCCCATTACCCAGCTCTGCAATCAGCACAGACCTGCGTCCTGGAGAAGAACAGTACAGTCGAGATTGGACAACCCTACTCTGGAGATATTTTTCCTACCATTATGAGTCGCTGTTACTCCTCACTCACTGGCAATTTTCTCTCCCCCACTCATTCCAGCCGAGCAATCACTCACTCACTCATCCACCCCTCCCCTCTCCCTAACACCTCTGTGGACAAACTGAACCACACAATACTGCAGATTATGGGATTGCTCATCTCGTTTGTGTGACAATCTGCAGATGACATCTCAATAGCACCATGTTAACAGGCACTGCTATTCTATCAGCAAGGCAAGACAGCCTCACTGTAAAGGACTACGTTTGCTTTTCAGCAGCCCCATCAGCTCTGCAATGCTCTGCATCAGTAATATTTCACTTTCCGGGAGGGTAATAAGGCCTTAAAAAAGATGATTTGGTCGATCAATCCATGACTGTTTGTGGGGTCCACTGCTGTGCGCAATTGGCTGGTGCATTTCGCCCACCAAATATACAATCAATTCACTTTACGGTTTAACCTGTGAAGCGCTTTGAGACGTCTCGAAGACGTGATGAGGCACTACATCAAATGCAAGGATTATTATTAGTAGTACTACTGCTGTACAAATGTACTATCATTGGGAACCTGCTGAAGATGGCCCAGGGTTTATTTTATGACTTCACGCTCCTTTAGGGGATGATCCAACTTCTTATTGAGATTGAGGAGGTCAGAGAGAGACCTGAGGTCAGTGTGGGACAGGATGGGACACCTCATGATTGTAGCAGTGCTGTTTTATACTTTTATGCTGTTTTAGATTGTTACATGGGAGAGTGCAAAAAACATGCAAATAAATTATCATGAAATAATTATTATTATTATCAATAACTGATTTTAATTGTCGTTGTTGCTGAGGAGAAAGTCCTCTTGGATCCAGATTTCCTCTCTTTATGTAGGAATTCAGAGCATCTAGAATTTGGCAAATCCTTTAAACAAAGCCTTGATTTTGAATTCAGTCATCTGTAAATTATTTTAAGAGCTACAGAAAAACAGCTTCAAAGTTAAGACTTGAATGGAACAATTTGCCAATTTCTGGAGGCTCTGAAATGCTGCATCAATGGAGTAAATCGAGACCCAAGTGGAATCTCTCCACATATGTTTGCCAACAGATGTTGCGGAGGATGCTAGAAACTGTAATTCAAACTTAGTGTCCAGCTGATGCTTCTAAACCAATTTGGCTGTGCTATTGCTGCTTAAATTATGACTTCATCAGAAACTGGGGACTAGATGACACTCTTTTCCTAGCGCCCTTTACTCTATATATAGAATCCTTTTGCAATGATCAAAATCTTCCAGCTGGCAAAGAAATTCACTGAAGTTTGCTATTTGTAGTTTACCCCCTATCCAGTGGGTATTCCCACAGCAACCGAAGTGTCAGCCTCTCTTTCTCTGTTTTCTTGTGGACTGCCAGTTTAAAAACAATTCAGGCTGGAACTTTTTGGCTGAGCCTTCACCAAACTGATCAAATAAAAATAATAGTGATTGTCCACTTTTAATGGTGGCTCTGAACCATTAAATTAAATTCCAAGACAGGAATTTTCCGAAGTAAGATATCCTAAAATGCCTTTTTTTTGGTCAGTCGCTAAATTCAGGTGCCGTTGAGATATGGCTCAGATATGGCGTTTTGCCCACAAAATTTACAGTCAATTCACTTTACAGTATATTCTGTGAAACACTTTGAGACGTCGCGAAGACGTGATAAGGCGCTATATCAAATACAAGGATTATTATTATCATTCTCAGTCAGTCATTCTTTGTTAGGAAGGCTCATTCCATTTCACACCAAAATTTATCAAGAGGAGTCTCATTATTTTACAAGAATAAAATAGAACAATATATACATCAAGTTGAACAAGGGTAAGGTTCATGCACAAATGCATTTGTTTGAAAATTATTATAGTACTCTGTTTGCTAAGGAAGTGACATTTGGTAGCAGAGTTGCTGTCCTCGAATGCACAATGAAAGGAGTTGCTAGTAATGCTAGAAATCTGAAAATATACATATGTTCATGACACGTTGATCAGCATCTAAAAGAGGGGTTCATGTTTTAAATTTGATGCTTCACCAGAATAGATGAAAAGACAAGTGAAAATCACGACAAAGAGAGAAATAGTTGTTCTGATGAATGATTGCATTTAAAATGTCAAACCGCTAATCCTTCAGATGCTCATTGACCTGCTGTGTGTTTCCAGGAGTTTCTGGTTTTACTTTAATGTTGGTTTTCGCATGGAGCTCCACAAAGCTCAGTTGCTACACAAATCTATATTTATTCTTCCCTTTAATAAATGCTGCTTCAATAGCTTTAAAATATGTGCAAAATGAGACTCTCGGCTAAGGTTTCTCCTCCCTAATAATGTAATTTATATTTCTATGTTTAGAAAATTATTCAAATTTGGATAATGTGTTTTCCCTAGGAGCAGAATGATTATTCCCTCCAAGTCTTTTAATGAGACAATTTAAATTATTCTGCATCTTTAATGAGTACAGTATTTGAAACATCCTGGTCCAAATGACTGTGATGTTTGGGTATATATATATATATATAGAGAGAGAGAGAGAGAGAGAGAGAGAGAGAGAAGTGTCATCTGGTTCAGTTGGTAGCACTCTTGCCTCTAAGTCAGAAGGTTGTGGGTTCAAGCCCCACACGAGGACTTAAAAATAAAAATTGGTCATTTTCAATCTCCGACTGTTTGTGGGACATTGCTGTGCGCAATTGGCTGCCGCGTTCGCCCACAAATATACAGTCAATTCACTTTACAGTGTGTTCTGTGAAGCGCTTTGGGACGTCCTCCCGACGTGAAAGCGCTATATCAAATGCAAGGATTATTATTATTATTATTATTAAAGCTCACAGTCTAGGCTGACACTCCAATGCACTACTGGGAGTGCATTGGATTGTTGGAGGAGCCTAGTCTCCTTAAGCACCCAGCACATTGAATGATTGAGTTTATAAGCTATTAAGATGAACCTTGCCTATTTCCTTACACAGTTTATTGAGGATTTCTTAGTGTAGCGCTTCTCATCAAGGTGGCCCAAAGACATTTAAATCTTTGAGTGTCCTCATAAAACATGTCTTGGTGATCACTATATCTAAATGACACAACAAACAGCAGCCTCTAGATTTGGCAGCTAAGACCATGATGGATTTTGAGCCAGTTTCGTGTCATGGTTTATGATATTGGACAGCTGTAGGATGGCAACACGCAGTTCCAACTATTATTTTATTCCGATTCTTCCTGACCTCCTTTGTTCTTAACTCAGTAGCTAAATGAGACCTGAAGGAATTGTCTTGCAAGCGAGACACCTGGGTTCAATTCCAGGCAGAGGGCGAAACCTTGGGCAAGTTTCCTTACTCCACACGCCTAATAATAATAATCCCTCCAAAAAAAACAAAACAATAATAAATTAGTCATTTTCAATCCATGACTGTTTGTGGGACACTGCTGTGAGCAATTGGCTGCCACATTTCGCCCACAAATATACGGTCAATTCATTTTACAGTATATTCTGTGAAGCGCTTTGAGACGTCTGGAAGATGTGAAAACCGCTATAGCAAATGCAAGGATTATTATTATTATTATTATTATTATTGTCTGCAATATCTCACCCGTGAGAGTTAATCTCTCATGTTTCTTTGTGTTTGTGACTCTGTAACACAATCTTTTGTTTCCTTACCACCGTGGAATACAATGAAATGCCAGATTAAAAGCGATAAATTTTATGTTTAGATTCGGATTGAATTTCAAGGAAGAGTCCAAAATAATATTTGAAAAACAAATGCCGTATAATTATGTCGGTTTTTATTCTGGTGCAATTAAAGGCATGGGCAAAGAATTTGAAGCTGTTATGAGTTTTTGAATTAACGTGGAATCATCTATTGTGGCATTATTTGTATAGGCATCAAATACCAAAAATGAATGACCTTATTGGCTAACCACGCATTAAGAGCTCAGTGTAAATTGGCAGTAGTTCAGTTTGCTCATTTGTTTGAGGTGCAAATATATCTACGATCAAAACGTCTTTGTGACTGAGAATTTGAAAGCCCTGGAACATTCCCTTTGGTTCACTGGTTCAACGCAAGTTACAATAATATGCAACTTTGAATTCCATAGCATGTAGTGCTGAAACGCTGTGACGATAAGACTATCAAACAAATAAGTCATGGTGAAATCCAGAACATCGACAATAAAGAGAAACATTAACACAAAAGAACAAGGATCTAAGAAGTCAGGTGCGCACCACTGAATAATGTGACGTTCTAATATGCATTGGAATATTTTCCCAGTTATTTCAGATGGCAGTATTTTAAAGAGAGACTTATTTAGTAAGAGAATGCTTTTCAGAATTGCCGTTTGTTTTGTTTGTCAAGCCACGTTGCTATCATTCACTCCAGGAAGCTTACCTGAGTAAAGGGAACTAAATGTTTGAAGGGCGCCAATGTAAATTCAAGTTGTTGTTGTTTAAGGCCAATATTTCGACATTTAAACAATCAAAACCTTCTTTAATTTGGAAGCCAGTTTTTCACGGTTCTTAAACTGGCAGGTTTGACCTCAGTTTAACAGCAATTGGGGACTAGGCTTAACATTTCATCCGAAGGACAGCATCTCCGACAATGCAACACACCCCCAGCATTGCATTGGAGTGTCAGCCTAATTTATGTGAGTTCAAAGTGCTGTCGTTGGGCTTGAACCCACAACCTTCTGACTCAGGGCTACCAACTGAGCCAGGCTGATGTATAAAAGATCAGGCTGACACGTAAAAGTACAGTAGATAGTTTGAAGATTCTTTCCAACTCTACGAAGACTAGAAGACATTTGCAGCCAAATAAAAAAAGATTAAGCAAGTTTTATTTTATTCCAAGAACATGAAAAAAATAAAACTGTTCAGCCGTCTGTGCATTTTCCCAACACTAATTTATAACATCTGTTGTAAATAAGCATAATATTCTTGATCTAAACATGTTCTAATGAAGGTTCATTGCTCAGATGTAGCAGCTAATACTCATGCTATTAAGAATAGTTGAAATGAAATTCAAACGTTAACCCAAGTGCAGTTTTACTTAAAGGAGTAGTTGCTTATGGGGGAGGAAATGCTTTCAAAAAAATGCTTTGAAAAAAAGTTTTAAATAAGTTGGTTACTCAATCCATGACTGTCTGTAGGACACTGCCGTGCGCAACTGGCTGCCTTGTTTCGCCCACAAAATATACAGTCAATTCACTTACAGTATATTCTGTGAAGCGCTTTGAAACTCTCAAAGACGTGATAAGGCACTATATCAAATGTAAGGATTATCATTAGTATTTATGCGGGCCCAAACGTCAGTTTCATTAATAAACTGTTGTCTGCGAGGATTGATCACCCACTGAACGCCTCAGGCCATCATTCAGCAAAGGATCTAGGAATGAAAGCTAATGACAATTTGCCTCATCAAATGGGGGGTGTTACTTTGACAGCAGAAAAGAGCGTTTCACAAAATTGTATTATAACAATCATTCAATTACTGCAATCCCCAATGTTGCAACTATGGTGATTCCTTCCACTAATGATCCCATTTGATAATTCACCTTTTTTTTGTTTGGCTTTATTGGTGACTGGCCTACTTAGGTCGTCTTTGTAATGCAAATAAAGTAATGATTTGTAAACAACAGCTATTATCCCCTGTAAGTGGATGAATAATTCACTGAAAATGCACACTGCATCTGAAGAAACGTTACAAAAAAAATATTTGGCTGCTACACAATGCTTTGCACCATAGACTATTCCATATACTGCATTGATTAAGGTTGAAACCCCTTTTGAGTATGACGATTAGTGAAGTACAACATCTACCATGTGCCTGGGAGAGATAACTGAATACATCAACCTGATATTGAACATGACAGTTCTATTTTAGGCTGCTTTTCGCACAGTATTTTCAAAGGATCTCATATATCTTTGATTAGTTTTTTTTTAAATGTTGAAAGTGCACTAAAAATATCACTGTTTGAGAATGGATGGTGGGAATATATCAGAATAGCAAATATTCCCCTGAGCTGCCATTGAGCTATTATCTACACCTTCCAATCTCTCTCTCTCTCTCTCTCTTCTCACTCCTCTCTCTTGCTCTGTATACGTTATATATTGCATTCTTGATTTCATTGACATCGCTACGGTTATTCCTTCAATAAACTTTCCACTCATACGCCCCATTCTGTACAGCCTTCCTTTTCCCTGAAACCTAAGATTCTCTTGCAAAAGCAAATTAGATAGATTTATTTCAGGAAATAATATTGTGGGATACAGTATGTAGTTTGGGCCATGACTTGTGCCTGTGTGATTTCACGTCCTTCCGACGTGAAAGGCGCTATGCAAATGTAATCTTGTTGTTGTTGTTAGAGCTCTTCACATTGACAGGGTTGGACAGTGAGGGAGGGAGAAGAGAATTGGGTAGGGGCATGGGGAGAGAAGGAGGAGTTGACTATAGAGTCAAAGAGGTAGGTCTTTAAGTGGCCAGTATCATCAAAAAATGATCTCAGAGTGAAATACTGTGCTTTTCATCTGCAAAGCAACTGATCAAGTATTGCATTCAGTAAAATCAGTTACCTTGCTCTTGCCGCAACATTGTGTGAAGAGACCTACTTGAATTCACCTGGAGAGCCTAGCAGTTCGCCCAGCACAGGTTTTATTGAATAAGAAACAATTTCTCCATTGCAGAGCTATTCCTCTCTGTTAAACAGGAGACATCAAAATGATTATTCAATTAACATGAATTTGTACAAGAGTGGATTAGAACACAGGTCCTTATTGAATATAAATTCCTGCGTTGCAAGCATTACAGAGTCGATGCACTGTAACTGGACTTATGCCAAGAACGGTGAAGGGAGATGTGCACATAGGATGGAAGATAAATGCTACGTTATCAATGTATGCGGTGAACCCTGCCAAAACAGGCATTATTCAGACAGCACTAGTGCTATTAATTCATTGCTCATTTATCCAGCTATTTATCGTTTGCGAGCTAAGATCAGCAAACTGTTTAAAAGAAAAGAATACAGCTGCTATCAGTAACCCAATGCATGCGGTGCAGATTTGTTAGCCACAAACCACTGATCTCAGTGTTTCTTTCCTTCAGTTGCTGTATTCTGCCAGTTCTCCTGTAGTTGGTTCAGTATTTGCCTAATGCTTTTAGCTCCCTCCAACTTTTTTTCAGAGGCCACGAGGCAATCTGTTCCAGCCAAGACTGGGGCAAGCGTACAAGCGTAAGAGAGGGGAGATGACGGTGGATGTGTGAATGGGAGGTAGAGATTTCAGTCTGAATACATTGTAAGAAGATATATCAAAGGATTCTGTAGTATGATCTGACTGGGAACAGCTGTTCTGTTCCAGTGGAATTAGCAGATTAAAAGACTTTAAGCAGAGACCAGCCTGGTATATTTTTCATCTTGGCTTTATTATTCACAAATGACAAATCATCCAAATGACGGAAACTGTCCTGTGTAACCTTTTGCTTGTTGAATTTATTGGACACCAAGGATCATTTTAACATAATTTTATAACCCGATATTATACAAAATCTGCTTTTAAAGACAAAGTAATAGTGATAGTTTTTGAACACCTAAAGGGACACACATGTTACTGGCAAACAGAAGAACACACTTACAATGGCGTTGGTTTAGTAAGGATATTTGATAAAAAGCAATGTTTTGTTCACCTTAGGAGAGACTTTTACAGTAAAATGTCCTGGTACAATTTGCTGCTTACATTTTATAAATATGTATTTTCTGAACATAGATGATTATTTATGAAGGGAAAGTCGTTGAAACATGACTCTGCTTCTACCAATCCCCTGGGTTCAATATTTAGCAGTAATCATGAAATGACAAGAATTTACATATTGTGTAAAAAGACCAGACTTGAGGGTGTAGCTTATAAAAGCACCCGGGGGCATGATACTACATTAAGTAGCAAAACATCCAAATGAAATAATATAATAATCCATTTATACCACATTTGCCTGCATATTTATCACGCATTCCTTTAATATCCAAACACTGAGCTGAAACAAAATACAAATAATACTAATAATAATCCTTGCATTTGATGTAGAACTTTATCATGTCTTCGAGATATCTCAAAGCGCTTCACAGAATATGCTTTGTTTTAACGTGCGACTATTTGTCTATTTGCAGAGACAAGTTTCCTAGTTGGAAATGCTCAGATTGTGGACTGGCCAGTAGTTTACAGTAATGACGGATTTTGCAAACTGTCTGGATATCATCGGGCTGAAGTGATGCAGAAAAGCAGCACCTGCAGGTAAACAGAATATTATTTTTTACGCATTGAATTGCGACTGAAGATTCAGTTATACAAAAAAACTTTTATCAGCAATTAATAAAGTGTCAATTTCTTAGATCGGGTTTGGGATAGTGCCTTCTTGGTCACATTCAGTCTAGGTAAACTTTTAATAATAAATAAAAACAGAAGTCGCTGGGAACACTCAGCAGGTCAGGCAGCATCTATGGGGAGAGGAAAGTGAGTTTAAGGACGATGACCTTTTGTCAGCACATTCGTCATTCATTGATAGTAAAATAAGATTGTGGGATAAATAAACAGGAAAAGAGATTATATCAACAATAGTAAACGTTTTTGATTGAATGTTGTACAGTATTTTCATGTCTGTGTTGACACACATATCACACATATGATACACACTGGATACGTGCGCATTGGTGAGGTTCGATTGTACATTTCACACTATTTCCTGGATCACTGAATGCTGAGATGAGGAAAACGTGCATTTTCCCATCACATGTAAAAATAGGTGAAGTGCCAAGGAGATGATCGTATCACAAGTGCTGCAATACAGGAGCAGTTAACAGCTGAAGATTCGAGATATTATTGCAGACAGAATAGCTCAGAAAAATGACAGCAGGAAAATAACCATATTTAGCAATCAGATTTCATCCTATGTATTGACATGTCCAGGTAAATTTCAATCTCCCTGGGCAAGACATTTTTTATATTGAAAAAAGATTGCAGCACACATACTATGAGTTCCTATCATTATGTGTTGCCATGGAGAGACTTTGAGCAGAAGCCACATGCATATTTTTCTTGGCTTTACCTGGAATTGTACCCGAATAAAAATAAGGACCCTTATTCCCGTTCGAATTTCACAAGGAAGACTGTTTTATGCGTTTTTGGAACATTTGGTAACAGTTGATTTCTTGAACCAAATTTCATCCAATCATTATTTTTAAATAAACGACTGACAGTCCACACATCTAAAATCACTGTTGCTATGATTTCACCTCCTGATTGGTATATGTACCTCTTTTTTTCTCCAAGAATAGCAAATTCCAGCAATATTGTTTAGACAGAAGAAAATGCAAAAATGTGCCCTATCACCTTTCGCAGCTCAATAAAATTATGAATTTAAATAGGAGGAGAAAATTATACTTTTCTTATTCAAACACTTCCCTGGAAGAAAAAATAGAATATATTACGTGCCTTGAGAGACCCTTGCAGCATAAATTGCACTGAACGGATTTGTCCAAAGGTTCTCTCAACAATTTGTTTAGCTGTTTAAACACAGCATTAAGATTCAGTGCTGCAGCAAAACAATTGAAACACATGGAATATCTCACCATTCAGAATGCCTCTGGGAGTTCCTAACAGTTATTGAAAAAACTTATGGAAGAAACAATGGCATGTGGCTCCAGGCGAAACATAAAATTTCTTTGAAATATTCTTTCCTAGCATGGCTCAGTGACCCCGTAGTTAAACAATAACATCAGGTTAATGAACCTCCCAGTCCCATTGGGAATGTAAATGAGTTGACAGTTCTATTCTTGTAGATCCCAACTTTATTGTTCATGAAGCTGCTTGGCTCCTTTCCTGAACAAAAGTAGAAATTGCCTTTATTGCCACACTTTGACCGGTGAACATCAGCTTTAAATAGCAGTTGTGCGGAGAATATTAGAAAGAAACAAATTGAGTTTTCAGAGCACCTTATCACTTTGAAGCATCTGAAAGTGTTTTACAGGTAACATTCTCGCCTGACTCCACTGGCTCTCTATCCTTCAGAGGATCCAATTCAAGATCCTGGTCCTCACCTACAAAGCCCTCCATGGCCTCACCCCACCCTACAACCTACTGCAACCATACTAACCCCCTACCAACCCGCCCGTTCCCTCCGCTCAGCCGGCTCCGGTCTGCTCCACGTCCCCCGACATACCCGCCACACCATTGGCGGGAGAGCCTTCAGCCACTCTGCCCCCAATCTCTGGAACTCCATCCCCCAATCACTCCGCCTCACCCACTCCTTAGCCTCCTTCAAGTCCCGCCTCAAGACCCTCCTCTACGACCTTGCCACCGGCCACCCCCCTTCCCCTCCCCTCCTTTCTCCCCCCCGACCCCAGCTCGGGTCTGAATGCTGTACACTGTCCAGTGCCTTGGGACATTCTCCCGATGTGAAAGGTGCTATACAAATGTAATCTTATTGTTGTTATTGTCAAGTGTAGTTCACTGGTTTTGTTGCAAATGCGACCAGGGAACATTGGTCCGCAGTAAGATCCCACAATCATGTGGTAAATGATCAGATAATCTGGAGTATTGCTGGCAAGGACACTGGGGGAAACTCACTTTCTTTCTCTGAGTAGTGTTATAGGATCTTCAATGTGCATCTGAACAAGCAGAAAGGACCTAAGTTTAACATCTCATATGAAAGGTAGTACAACAACATTTTTTCCTTTTATATAGCTCCTTACATGTCGGAAAGACGTCTCAAGGTGCTAATACCTTGCAATGCCGCACTTCTCTATTACTTAACGTGATTGTCAGGCTTATTTGCATAGGCACCATAATAGTAATAATACTCCTTACATTTGGTATAGCCCCTTTCATAGCATGTCCCAAAGAAATTCACAGGATATATATGCCATGAGCCTACATTTGCCTATATTATGTTTTGGTGCATTCACTACTTGGCATGCATAGGTGGTTGAAATGATTGTGAAGAGATTACTAATGTACAGTTTGTCACAGTTTATCCTCTGTAAGTCGATATCTGGATTTCAATCTCACGGCTCAGTTATTACCGTAAAGCAAAACATGTTCACTGGTGCAAAAATATTCATTTCTCCTTGCTGTATAACTAAGATGCTGTACATGATAAACACCAATGGCTGTATGGTAATAGTCACTAATTTACTGTTGTTGCCTTCATTTGAATACAGTACTTGAAAATCATTATACCTGGGAATGATGTAGTATTGTGTAGTATTGTTTTTGCTGGATGACTTGGTTTATATGAATCATTTAGTTCTCTTCTATTTCATGGTCCACTTGCTGGACTTATATAATCCTGGTAACATTTTAATTTGTCAGTTTTTTTTGTTAATACAGTAAAAATCACCAACTTTAGTTAAATTTAGTTAATAGAGAACAAATGGAAATGCAGGCTTCATTTCCCTAATGGTCTGTGTAATACTATGGCAGGTCCATTTTCAGCTTGATGACTGTCAGCTACTCTTTATTTTGTAAATATATCACTAATGTGGAGTTGAAAGGAAATGAGACGTGCAATATCGCATCCATCAATTCGGTCCCTCATGGAATCGGGATACGAGTCATTAGACTTTCAGATGATCCACTAATAGCTTATTACAGCAAGACTTAGATGTGTCCCTTTCCACATTTTATTCATACCTTATTATTATATCTTTGTGACATTGTTTGTTTTTCTATTGAGGGAGTGTGAATCCCATTTTCCCTTTGAGTGCAGTATGATCCCTTCCCCCCCTCCTCTCTCTCCCCCTGGCTTGGGGTCAGACTCCGCCACTGCCAAGGGCTCCAGGACTCTACCCCGTGTGAAAGGCGCTATGTAAATACAAATTGTTGTTGTTGTTGTTAGTTCCACAAGGATTGAGGTACAGTTCCACAGGTACGTCTGATACCTTCCCCAACCCGGGCTGTTTCTCATGCCCACTAATTGTGGATTCTAACAGTCGGTGAAGGCCTGGGAGTGTCACCGAGCCATTCAGCTGGAGATAATTCTTATTACGGAGAGAGGGAAGAAAATAACTCACAATTGGATTACAAATACGCTATCTTGAATGGGTCAAAGAATCCTTTATGTGGAGACTTACACCAGTAAAAAAAAGTCAACCAGTTGCTTTACAGTCTGGTGCAAATCTATCAAGGCTATGAATAGAACCTTGAAGTCAGCGATTACCCAAACCCGTGACATTTCCTTGTTTTTTTGCTTTCCAGTTTCATGTACGGCGAGCTAACAGACAGGAAGACCATTGAGAAGGTCAGACGGACGTTTGAGAACTATGAATCCAATTGCTTTGAGGTTCTTCTCTACAAAAAGAACAGTAAGTAAAACGAATCTAAGCTCAAATTCAAAATCCACTTTATTTCTCTTATTTTAAGCTTGATCAATCTGACACGGTGCCGATTGTTTCACATTTTTCTCTGATCACCTATTCAGAGAATTTAGTGTACTCTCTGAGTTTGATTTTTAAGACAATCTGTTAACATCATGCCTGTATTTATGTTATATGTTCGGAATATACTTTTACCTTCTAGGACACATCCTGGCCAAGGATGATTTAAAATAGTAGTAATAACCCTTGCATTTGATATAGCACCTTTTACGTTGAAAGGATGCCTCAAAACGCTTCACAGGATTCACTGTAGGTGAACCCAGCAGCCAATTTGCACATAGCAATGTCTCACAAACAGCCATGAAGTGAATGATAATTTCTATCTGGGGGATTGTTGGCTAGGACACATTTCCCACATTTAAACTGCCCATTGATAAATTTGGATTTGATCAGATTCCAAAGGTCTAATCCAAATCCATCCAAATAACATAGAGAGTCACTTGGCTCACGATATTCATAGAGTTGTGTGTTCTGATCTACTATTCCACTGCTGAGCCAGTCTGGTTTATTTTATCACTGCATGGGTTCTTTAGCCTATGGCTAATTTGCAAACTTATTTTGCTTTAGTGCACACTTACAAATGCTTTGTTAATGTTAAGTTAAAAGGCTTTTTGCATGAACAGATTGAAGAAAGGGTGGGGTGGGAGGGGAGGAATTAAAAAACAAGTCGAACTGTGTCTCTACATTACTGGCGAAGGTTTGTTTCAAATTAAAACTAGAAAGGAGAAGTGTTTCCCTTCTGAGATCCTATGGAAATTCAGAATAGCTAACTCTGCACACCTGAAACTGTGGTGCAAAAGTATATGGTGCTCAGACTTACAGAAGACCCTTCATAAACAGGTACATTGCCTCTGTAAACGCTCATCTTTTGCATGTGTGCATATATCATGTACCAAATGGTTGTGCAGCTGTCCTGCTTCTGATTGTTCATCTGTATCACTTAAGCTCGTTCTTTCAGTCATTCTGCTCTGCTGTTCCCTTGAACTCCTCCACTTTGCCCCCCTCTCCCCCTTCCTCCCTATCCTCAAATTCACCTCCAGAACTATCTCTTAGACTGCCACCTCCCCCGTTGACAGCCTGGTGTGTGAAGCAATTTGAGCTGTCCTTCCAATGACGAAAGGTGCTAATATAAATACAAGTAGTTGTTGTTCATTCATGCAGCATTGTTACCCGTTCATTTGTGCTGTGTTATGGAAAGAAGATTCATTGAATGTTATCTTGCTCATCCAGAAAGCTTCTTGTGGCTTTTGTTCATCCTTTTAGGGGTTGGGTGTTCTTTTTTTGTTTAAATAATTAAAGCTCTCATGGAATTTAGACAATTAAATTACCTTCTTGTACATCAAGATGCCACATTTTACTGTGCAGATAAAACACATTAATAATGTAAAAAAAAGCAACAGCTTCAACAATCATTTTAATCAGCGTACTGGCTTGAAAAGTTATGCTAAAAATATTTTCCCAATTTATCTCTAAGTTGCTGTAAAGATCAATTTAAATGTCTTTTCCATGACGTTGTCAGCATAAATACTGTTCCCGAATGTGTTTTGTTTTATTATAGTGCCAACATTGCAAAGTACCATCTTTTGGATGAGACATTAAATCTTGGCTCCGTCTGTCTGTTCAGGTGGACGTTAAAAATCCCTTGGTGTTATATGAAAAGAGAAGGGAGTTTCTCTCCTTTGTTTCTTGGCCAATAATCCCTCAAATTAAATTGGTCACTCACTCCATGGCTGTTTCCTTCAGTGGGTCAATGAATAACTGGAGGAATTTAAGGCAAAGTGGATAAGGACTGAGGCAAGAATGTTTTCTCACAGAGAAGGATCAGAATGCCCCCAGAATGTCAGAGATGAGCCATTTATTGAAGCGATTCAAGAAGGAGATTGGTAGGCTTTTGTGAAGTGTAGATATGTGAAGATATGACAAGAAGGCGGGGAAGTGGGAATAATGTTGCCATTAGTAATATGCCCTTTGTGAAGCAGACCATTGGCTTCCTTGTGTTCAGCCTGAAATACTATTGATCTCTCTTGTGGAAGTGCATAGCCTTGAGGTATTGTACTTGGGTGTCAGCCAATCTCCTAGATATTCCACCTAAACAATCTGCGGGAATGTTACCATCTTCAATGTTTTATTTCAGTATTGATGGAAATCGCTAGACCCAGTGCGAGCCCTCTTGACCATTTTAGGGCTGCAAACCAACAAAACTTAGCATTTACTTGCCCACAGGGGACTTTCTGTTGATATGAATACAGGGTTGATAACAAGTAGAGACATGTAAAAGCTACCAACAGGAACCATCCCTAATCCTTTCAACGGGAAAAAAATAAGTAAATCAGAAATGCGAGATTTGATTTACAGAAGTGCACAAAGTAAAACACGAATGGCAGAAAGCTGGAACTAATGATCTGAACCCAGTGTGAAAAAATATCAATATTACTTACTCTAACTCAGGGACAGCGAGAAAAGGGGGAGAGATGGAGTGAAAGAGAGAGAGAGAAAAAATGGATAGATTTCAGATAGTGTACATTAGACCTGGATCTAATACTAACACTATCTATTGGAAAATTTGGAGAAGGAAAATAAATTGAGTTCTTGAATGCACTTTGAAAGTCTTTATAGTTTATTATAAAAATCAACAGTAACTCATTAGTAGAACCATGCCTGGATATATTTTTGTGTGGTTTAGTGTCCATTTTTTCCAAAGTACACTGGTGTGTTTGTCTCTTTGGTGTACACCTCGATATCCAGTTAACTATCTGCAAAACACATGACAAAACAAATCACATTTTCTACCCTCCACAAAATATACAGTCGATTCACTTTACAGTGTATCCCGTGAAGCGCTTTGAGACGTCTCAAAACTGCGATAAGGCGCTATATTAAATGCAAAGATTATTATTATTATTATCATTACTAATGCATGCTGTGAGCCAGTCAGTTTTGATCACTGCTCTTCATGTTGATGAACGGACCACACCCGTAATACATTTGCAGACAAAGTTGTTCAACATGTCTTTCTTTTGTTGGCAGGAACGCCAGTCTGGTTCTACATGCAAATTGCACCTATAAGAAACGAACACGACAAGGTGGTGTTATTTTTATGCACTTTCAAAGACATTACAGTGTTCAAACAGCCCATTGAGGATGAATCAACGAAAGGTAATGTTTCACTCAGTCTCGCTGATGTAATGTATTTCTAACCAGTTTTCAGTTCAAGTACCCTGCCTATAGGATCAACGATGGTTGGTGTACGAGAGCAGCAATGATCTTGTGCAATGGAAGACTGTTGATAGTTGCAAAACACTGCATTAAGGGTTTATGTCTTTCCACATCCAATCAGAGATAATATACATCAAAGACATTCATATTGTTTTACTCAATGAACCACTTAAATCTCATATCCATCCTTAGTGTTAGTTAGCCTGCTTTTGAAGATTTTTTCTCCCTCAGCAGTGGTTGACGCTCATTTGCAGCCTAGCAACCGTTTTACTTTGTTCTATGCTAACGTCACCATCTAAGTGTTGTATAGAATATTTATGGTGCAGTGATTACAATCCCAGGAGTGTTTCCTCAAAGCACTTCCATTGACTGCGACCACAGTTTCATGCCGTGCACTGGCTTGTGTAAGAGCTCAATGTCCTGTAACAGAAGTCAATATTAAATGTGCGGTCAACGTAACAAGTAGATTTCAGTGCGAGGTTTTATTTCTGTCGTCGGAGTAATAATAATAATAATAATCCTTGCATTTGATATAGCGCTTTTCACGTCGGGAGGACGTCCCAAAGCGCTTCACAGAATATACTGTAAAGTGAATTGACTGTATATTTGTGGGCGAACGCGGCAGCCAATTGCGCACAGCAATGTCCCACAAACAGTCGTAGATTGAAAATGACCAATTTATTATTGTTTTTGGTTTTGGAGGGATTATTATTAGGCTCTGTGTGGAGTAAGGAAACTTGCCCAAGGTTTCGCCCTGCCTGGAATTGAACTCAGGTCTCTCGCTTGTAAAGCGAGTGCTCTAACCACTGAGCTACAGGACTCCACGTATTTGAGTATTTGAGTATCTCAAATACGTATCTCCAGTATTTGAGAGGCGAGATTTTGGATGGCCAAAACATTTTTTTTTGCAAAGAGATATTGGTAAGCATCACTACACAGCCACGGTACCTTATGTGACAGTAAGAATGACCTCACAACTGGAAGAGAGTGTATTACAGTTACATATCACTACTTGGTTCAGCAGCAATTCTACTTAAGTGAAAAACCTCAGAGATTCACACTGAGGTGCTGTTAGGATATTTATCTATGAAGCACATTAGCCTGAATAATATGTTGGATCCTTTGCTTTATGCAGGACGTTTGCTTTAGTGAGAGAGCAGAGACAGCCAGACTGGCTAGGATTGAAACCCAGATCATAGCGTTTGATGGATCTTGTCCTACCCTATCACCTGCATCACAGCTTTCTGAATCTGAACAGTATGTTAAGCTGCCTGCTAAAAATAGATTTCCAGGAAAATAATTAAGATTTTTCGATGCCCCTCCATAAATGAAATATCACTCCTTTATGGATTCCCACTTATTTCATCTCCTAAGGCTAAGTTCTGCCGTATTTCTTCCCAACACTCTAAGGACAGACATGTGAAAGTCTGCAATCCGCCGCAATGTTTGGCTGTGATTCTTTGCTTTCCTTAGATCACAAAAGTTTGCTGAGACCCAACGTTGTAGGAACCTTTGTGTTTCCTGAAGTATTTGATCACAAGATCACAAGATTGGTTCGTATGAAGGAGGCCCTTTGGTCCATCTGATTTCATCCCTCCAGAATACCCAACCTTCTGACTTCCCATCACAGTATCAAGCTGTTTTTTTAAATGAGTTCAGTATCCCAGCCTCAACCACTCTTCCTGGCAACCTGTTACAGTTGGTTAATGCAAGGATTATTATTTTGGCCTTTGGCCGTTCTTGTTTTTTTGTGTGCGTTATAGAGCAAAACTATTCTAATATACAACCGAATGCAATATTCTGCACCGAAAAGTAAGAGGAAACTGCGATGCAGTTCTGTGAATGGTCACAAGGAGATGAGCACGAGTAGGCTTGGCTGATTTCTTTTGATGTTGTCTCTCTTTGACCGTGCCTTCAGCTCCCCTCTCGACTCTCTTCCTCCTCCTCGCTCCCTCCCTTCCCTCCCCTCACCCTGACCATTTCCCCCCTCCTCTCTCCCTCCCTTCCCTCCCCTCACCCTGACCATTTCCCCCCTGCTCGGGTCATGACCCAACTGTGCAGCGCCTTGGGACGTCCTCCTGACGTGAAAGGCGCTCTATAAATGGAATCTTGTTGTTGTTGTTGTTGTTGTTGTTGTTGTTGTTGTTGTTGTTGTTGTTGTTGTTGTTGTTGTTGTTGTTGTTGTTGTTGTTGTTGTTGTTGTTGTGTTGTTGTTGTTGTTGTTGTTGTTGTTGTTGTTGTTGTTGTTGTTGTTGTTGTTGTTGTTGTTGTTGTTGTTGTTGTTGTTGTTGTTGTTGTTGTTGTTGTCTCCCTCCTGGTGGGGATGATTTGTGACTCCCCAATGTCTTAGCGGAGACACCAGGAATGTAAGCAGAAGGTCCCTCCATGTGTTAAGCCGACATGTCACCTCCTGCAGAGAGCGAAAGAACACCAGCAGTACAGAAAACCCTCTGTACACATGTCCTAGACACCAAAGCAAGATCCTACATCTCAAAGTATATTTATTAAAGAAGTGTACATTCTGGCAAGATGGAAAACCTGTGACACCAAACGCCTTGCAGAGATATTTGTTTTTGTCATTTAGTGTTGCAACTCTGACCAGAAGACTTCTGAAACCCTATGTTCCCTTCTCTTCTGCCCGATGTATGTGCCAGGTTTTCCCTTAAATAAATTGATGCTTTTCTGCTTCAACCATGGCTTCCAGCAGTGACTTGTGCTATGATGTGCTGTTGAATCTCATTAAAAAAGATTGCCGATTTTAGCGATCCTTGCACATCGTACAAAGCGGCTAAATATAGACCTAAACTATTTGTTCACCTTCCCTCTTGTGAGCTTGAGTCTGTTGTATAGTTGATGATGATAAAGATCCTGAATGATTCAATGAGATCTCCCCTGAGCCTTCCCTTCTCTCATTAGCGAACCATCGCTGTGTCATCTGTAAGTTGGTGCCATAGCGAGAGGTCGCACTTCATCTTGCCTATTAGAGGTATAACAAAGTTTGTCAGCTAATGGAGGCAAGAGGCTGTCTCACTCATTACCTAAGTAAAATTGATCGGATTCTGCTCACGGCTCTATCCACTCTCAGGCAGATGGATGTGTTTTATTGGATAGTCTGCGTCAGAACTGGGAAGAGCTAGTACTTTGATATTGGTAGCTTTTCCGGGCAGTGCAGGTTAGGAGACAGAGTTAGAGGAAATTACCCCCACCAAAAAGAAAAAAATTAAAGAAAGTTTCAAATCTCAGTTGTCACGATTGATCAGGGAGAACATAACAGAGAATCAAACGGTACAAATAAATAATTGACTCACTTCGTAATTTGGGTAGCTCTTTGTAGAAATTTCAATTTTTAAACAGCAACCGTTCCTTCTCCCTTTCCCAAAGTCCTGTCTGTCTCTCTCTATAATGTCTCATTAAAGCTGTAAAGCTTCCAAATATTTATCGAAGTGGAAAAAAAGCTCATTGCAGATGGTTTTGCTGTGCAGGGACGTGATAGTGGTCGGGTTTACAAGCCCCTACACAACTCAATTGCTCTACCTCTCCTTATAAAACTGACGCAGTAGTGGGGATGCAGACTCTTTTAACACGTATTATTTATGCTGGGAAGCTGGACACTAATGGGTAAAATATTAAAAGCAATATTATGAAAGAATGCAGGATAAAACACCAGCAAATTACATTTGTATAGCGTTTTTCGTGTGGCGAGGACGTCTCAAGGTGCTGAACAGTCAGGGATTTGCGCCCATGTTGCGGGCTGGGATCAGGAGAGGGGTGGATGGCAGAGAGAGTGGCGGTAGGAGGCTGACCGAAGGTGCAGTCGCAGAGGAAGGTCTTGAGAGAGGCTTTCAAGGAGGCAAGGGAGGGGACAAGACAAAGGGACTGTGGGATGGAGTTACAAAGCAGCAGCAGAGAAGCGGACAACGCTTATAAATCGGTCTTGATGTACGTCAATCTGAATTGTAACAGATTACATGTTCCCACTTTAAAGGTAAGCAGTGCTTCTGGTGGTATTGTGTTACGGCTGCTTTAGGCTTTGTCATAACTAATGTCACAAAAGTGTGGGTTGCTGGATTCGGTGGTTAACTGTGTCTTTTTTTTTCCTTGTTAAAAAAAAGGATGGACCAAATTTGCACGTCTAACACGAGCTCTGACGAACAGCCGAAGTGCGT
Source organism: Callorhinchus milii (assembly GCF_018977255.1). Lineage (NCBI taxonomy): Eukaryota > Metazoa > Chordata > Chondrichthyes > Chimaeriformes > Callorhinchidae > Callorhinchus > Callorhinchus milii. The sequence continues at coordinate 3,162,011 of NW_024704750.1, forward strand.
TGCAGCAGTTGACTCCAATGAACAAATCCGATGGGGTCCACAAGCACTCTCGACTAGCAGAGGTGATTATTCCATGGAGTCCTGTAGCTCAGTAGTTAGACCACTCATCTCACAAGCGAGAGGACCCGGGTTCAATTCCCCATCAGGGTGAAACCTTAAGCAAGTTTCCTTACTCCACATGCCTCTGTTTACCCAGCAAAAGTAGGAACCCAGTTGTTAGTCGATTGGTGGATCGCTTTCTGGAGGTTAACATGTCAATGACGTTATAAGGTGCTATATCAAATGCAAGGATTATTATTACTATTATTCCACTTTCCACTCAGAAACCCTGGTCAATTTTGTTCTTTCAGGGAACCCAATTAAGACCATTAATCGCCTGCTAAGTCAACAATAATATCAAATAGTAAGTCCATTTTTATTCCTTACTGTCGCACAAAATCCAACTGTTGAACAAGCAACAATATCTGTGACCCTTGGGCTACACTCTTGGGCAACAGTGACTGAAGCTAAGTTGCATGGTGCCAAATAATTGTTCCTTTCCGTCCTCAGTCTCACATGGGCAGTAGTTTTGCTGGGAGAAATTGCCCGATGGTAATAAGAGCGAAAGCTGTTGCCCTTTGAGTGGTGTCAGCACATTAACCTTTTAGCCTCCATGGATAATATCCAGGCAACATCTTTAACATTAAAGGGAGACAGACACTCATAGTGCATTGTCTAATATACAAGGGCTCGGTCTATTTATCGCAGCCAGTTATTCCAGTCCTAGAATTTATTCGGACATTTGGGCACAGCTAGAGACAGGGTGAGGAACCTGTGACAATGGACCGTTAATGTGTCACCCAAGCTTTCACTTTAGATTAAGTGCTAAAATGTAATTTAATAATAATATTAATCCTTGCATTTGGTATAGTGCCTTGTCACATTGTCGAGACATCTCAAAGCCTTTGTAATTCATTGAGAACTTGAGCTGATTTTACGTTTTCACTAACCCGCTATGGTTTCTGTGCTGTAAATGTTCCGTGACTCAGTACAAGTTAAAGGTGAATGTAAAACTTTGAACCAAGGTCTTTCTTTACCTTGCTCCTTATTCTAGGTCCTGCAGTTGGGGTCGGACATCCTCCCTCAATACAAACAGGAAGCTCCAAAGACTCCTCCGCACATTATCCTGCACTACTGTGCGTTCAAAACCACCTGGGATTGGATCATCCTGATTTTAACCTTCTACACGGCCATCATGGTCCCCTACAATGTGTCCTTCAAGACAAAGCAGAACAACATTGCCTGGCTGGTGCTGGACAGCGTAGTGGATGTGATATTCCTAGTGGACATTGTGTTAAACTTCCACACCACTTTTGTGGGGCCTGGTGGGGAGGTAATATCTGATCCTAAACTGATACGAATGAACTACTTGAAGACCTGGTTCGTGATCGATCTGCTCTCCTGCTTACCCTACGACATCATCAATGCCTTCGAAAACGTGGATGAGGTAGGTTGATGATGTTTGCAGTATTAGCTCTCAGTCTGTTCGTCGCCTTTGCCTATCGCATGGAGCGCAAATGTTCTCCTCCCCCCCCACCCCACCCCACACTTCTGCAGAATCAACTATATATTCATGCACTTACTTAATTCAGCCATAATGCATAAGGTATCAATTTGTGTTCCGTCTGCAAAATATACAGTCTTCCCACTTTACAATATATTCTGTGAAGTGCTTTGAGACATTTCAACGATGTGATAGGCGCTATATCAAAGACAAGGATTTTTATTAATATTATTATTATAACTCCCTCCTGAAAGTCTACCTCTTCAACCCCACCTCTGGTCACCTCCCCTTCTCCCTTGCTCGGGGTCTGACTCTGTTATTGTGAAGCTGTCCAAGACATTATCCTGTGCAAAGGGCACTATGTAAAACATAGGTTGTTGCACACATACATCTGAGAATATGAAGCAAAGTGGTAAATTGTGCACATTGTATGTAATTACATGGTAACAACAACAAGAGGATTGTGCCTGGAGTGCGAATGATGAAAATCACATAATTCATATCCTGCTTTTTTTGTTAAAAAAATACAAGAGTGCTGTTGTAATCAGCCAGAAAATCATGGATATTCTTAGCAAGCAAACCGTTCTATTGATGGCCAGCGGGTAGCGACATTATATTACCTTACCGTTTTTATAGACCCTGCTTGATCCATGATTCCACGATTCCACGGCACCATTTTGCCCATAACCTTTCCTATTACTGTTAAAATTCATAGGAATTAGCTCCCATGATCATTATTATCTGAAGCAATGCCAAGTCTATTAGTGCCTTCATCACTGAAAGCTGTGGTACGGGAGTTTAAATGCCAAAGACTCCTCTCCTATGTTCCATTTGTGTATTATATATAAAGAAAGGTACATTTAGCAATGAGCTGTGTGGGGAAGTTACGTACATCCATTGGCCATTGTTTGGGTTAACATGCAGAGAGATTTTTGGGGCTAACTTGTGAGACAGTAACTTGTGCCGTTTACTAAATAATTGTCCATTATCTGGGGGGGAGGAGCGGGATCAATTGACCCATCTCTTTGAGAAGCGTCCCCTCACCCACCGAATACACACAGTCTCATTCCATCTCATGCATGTTTAGTCTCGGAGGAGAACTGAAATACATTAAGACCACAGAAAACTGAGGGCTTGTTTACAAGAGAAGTTCCAAGCCGAAATGAGGAGTAGGCTAGGAAGGAGCTTTCACATAGAGGCGAAACTTCAATCGGAGAATGAAGAAGATCAGACCTGCAAGTAGTAATCTAGCGTTCTTCTTTAATCTGCACACAAGCTTCAAATGGATCAAGTCACCTGAAAAATATGCTGCATCTCTGGCTTCTAACAATCCAACTTCTAAAGAATTTCTCCTGACTTCAATAGACTTCAATGCACGTGCTGTGTGACAGAGAGAGAGAGAGCGTTTATATTTATATCAGGCTTTAAGCGAAATCATTGGCCCATGAGATGGATTCCTGCATCCTTTACAGTTTCTATTCATTCTGCAACTGTTGTTTCCTGAACTGCCTCCTTGCCCAATTGCAGACTACTAGACTCTGGTGGATCTCTGAGCCCTTCTTACACACTTCTCTTAACAGGGCATCTACCTCAGTAACTGGTATTCAACACTCGGTCTAGAAATTGCGTTTAAAATATTTCTCAACTATTTCTCCTAACTACTCTTATAGATTACACTGACAAATTTACGTTCAGTTGCTGAACTTAGCAGTAAAATCCTGTGAAGCCCTTTGATGCGTCTTGAATCGAATGCAATGATTATTTTTATTATTATTATTATGTTCCAAAGTATTTTATGCAGGCCATCTGCTTAGGTTATGGATGAAATAGGTTTCATGGCCCGATCGCTAAAATTGCAGGAATGCAAACACTGCATTAGTCACAGAGAAAAAAAGTTAGGAGATTCCCAATGTTGGTAAAATAGATCCACCTAAAAGTTAACCTAAAGCTAGTGGTTCCTTTGAAGGGCGTTGAACTTCCCTGAAGCAAAATACAAACAAACAAAAGAGACCTTAAACTTAAGCAACGTGAATGCTATCACGATTTTATCTGTTCTCTGATGGATTCTACATTGGTACATGAGGTAAGTTGACCTCAAGCAGTTTGCTCTCAATTGCTATAATCACCGAGCCATAGTAATAGAGATGTTTTAGGAAACGAGACAAGCCAACAGCTTATGATCAGGAAACTTAACACCTCAGAACGTCACCAAAGATCAGACCATTTTTTAACCTTCTGATTTTGTTGTTGTTGTTCTAAGAACAGGCTGATAAGGTGTGATTATAAATCATTAGTGGAGACAAACACAGGGATTATTATTGATCCTTTGCCAGAGCAATAGGGGTAACATTTGAGGTGTTCCTAAAGCTGTTCCTCGTGATAAGGCGCTATACCAAATGCAAAGGTTAATAATAATAAATAAGTTAAGGAACGTTTTAAGGAACACTACAATTTGACTCCATAGTGGGAGTAAACAAAACAAAACAAAGAACGAGAAAAGAGATAAGAAGGAGAGAAAATTGCAAACAAGACGTCTAGAGCCATTGGGGGTCAGACATGCGCTGAACACGAAAAATAGTGATCAGTTGGTTATATTTTTATAATGGAATATCTACACAGGATACCTGCCAGTGAGATAGATCCAAAAGTTATCAGCAATTGAAAGGTGAGTATGATTTCTGCTTTCTCTCTTTTGAGATGTGGAGACCATCTTCACAAAATTGCATACTTCACACAAATTCTGGTTGATAAGGATCAGCCGGACCTTTTGTATGTTTTCAGGCTGCAAAATTGTGCGACGCTGCAGCTTCGAGTAAAGTGACCTTTATCATATATTTAATCTGAGTGATTGGCTTTGAGAACCAATTCTATTGCACTGGGGATGAAGAGGAAAGGAGAGTTAAGAGAGGTAATAATACACTGGAGAGCATGACGAGAATATTTTACAATTGATGAACAGTGTAATGCTTTTGCAGGTGCACAACTCACAGTGAATAGTATTGGCAGGAATGATGTGATTGAATTACAGAAGCAGCGAAAGGTTAGTACACAGATGAGAGCCCTCGGCAGCCCACTGACACAAATGATAAGGCTCAAACACTGTCATGGCGGCACTACCCAGCCATTAGCAAAGTGAGCAGAACCATTCGAAAATTCAAGGGCCACTCTACCATAGTTAAGAATCCTCTGTACCGTTCTCCCGAGGCAGGAGCAAGACTGGTGATCTTCAGTAATGCCCCGTTGATGTCCAGTGGTTAGCATCAGTTCAGTATGAGGGTCAACGGAATTTGATCATATTACTCAAATTGTCACTTTTAAAAGTTTTCACCCACAAATATTCAGTCAATTCACTTTACAGTCTATTCTGTGAAGCGCTTTGAGACACCTAGAAGACGTGAAAAGCGCTATATCAAATGCAAGGATTATTATTATATTATGAAAGATATCAAGAATTTTTAAAACAAAAACCTCGATTGTTGGATTTGCTCCGATTTCTACGATGTACAAGAGTACATCGGAACACATTGAGGAGAACACAACATCTTTCTGATGAAACTGCAGAGTTATTCGGGATATCGTCACGGCTTTTATAGCTTGTGTCTAAAACAGAGAAGATTAGCCGTCTTGGCAACCAAACCCACCCATAACTGATGGTTCGACATGTTGCTATGGCAGCTAGATATTCAAGAACAGCGTGTCAGTTTAGCCCAGTTGGTAGCGTTCTCGCCTCTGAGTTAAAAGGTAGTTGGTTGAAGACCCGGCAAGTCTGGACTTTGAACTCATTTGGTCGAGAGTGACATTCCAATACAATACTTGGGCTGTGCTGCATTGTTGAGGTGCCGTCTATCGGATGAGACCTTAAACTGTCTGTTCACGTGGATGTTAACGTTGCCATGGCCTCACTTCGAGAAGAGAAGGGAGTTCCTCCTGATGTCCTGCCCAACAATCCCTCAAACATAAATGGTCATTCGCTGTGCACGAATTGGCAGCCACATAAATCCTGTGAAGTTCTCCGAGACATCCTCTTGATGTGAGAGTCGCTAAATCGAACGCCAGGATTAAAAAATAAGATTCTTGATGAAACTGGTAGATGGAACGAACGCATAGCTCGTTGCAATGTACATCCGTTCTCATGGTAAATGGTCACGTTAGCGACACAAATACTGTCACCGGTTTTAAAGCTGTGCAGTGCAAGAAAAGTTTAAAAATAGCTGAGTTTGATTTGGTTCTCTTGTGATTTTTCTCAGGCAAAAAAAAATTTCTGACAGCTATAAATTATGAATATAATTTCTTGCCTGCAGTGTATGAAAGTGGTGTGCAGAATCATCTACTGTAGCAATAAGGGAACACATTTAACAGCTGCCTGGCGATTATACATGTTTTAAAATCATATAACACGCAGACGTATTCAATCTGAATCTTCCTTTCTGCCATTTGTTATTTACTTGCAAATTCAATTGACCAGCCCGTGAGAAAAAGACGTAACGTTTGGTCACATAGGCATGATTTCAACCTCTTTTGAAGCTTCGAAGCACATGATTATTAAACCAGTCTCTGCTTTTTTTCTTTAACAATTTTGTTCCTAAAGCACTACAAACTGCACAACCTGGATTGGTCGTTCAACAGCACAATCTGGTCACCTTTTTTGACCATTACAGCATACTGTAGAAATCCTGCAAAATTCATACCTCATGACAGCCTGGCTCAGTAATATTAATACTAAACAAATACAATAATAATCCTATAATTTGATATTGATCGCTGCCTTTGTGGTCGTTTGTGAGGCCTTGTTGTTAGCAAATTGGCTGCTGTGTTGAAATACACAGTCACTACACTTTGTAGTACTGTAAATCCAGGGAAGGGCTTTAAGACGTTTCGAGGGTGTAATAAAGTGCTATATGAAATGCAAGTAGTATTATTGTGTCTACTGCTTACTTAACGCCAAAACTCATAATCAATTCTTATTATATACTGACGCCAATTAACCAATGCCTTCTGGAGACAGGGCAAAGTAATGTTCAATATGCATGGAGAGTAAATTGCAATATGTCTAATTACTTAAACCTTTTAAATAGTTGTGCCTTCAGCAGTACAACAAACCTGTGTTACTCCCTTCTTACTTTGTGCAATGAGAAAAATCATATCTACTGTGCGTCAAGACTACAGTGCAATTGTATGAGTTTCAACTCATCACAAAACTGTTGGGCATATTGGCTGTGCATCAGATATTTGCTGGCAACACCGTAAACTAAAATAAATTGGATAATATTTCACTTTTTCAGAAAGTACACAGATTATTTTTGACATTGTTATTGCACCTTGTTTTGGGGAATTACAAGTCGCTGAAAATTATGAACTTGTATTAGATTTTTCACGATTATGTTACAGCCAAAATTGGATTAATGGTCATAATAGTCCGTTCCTATGAGACATTTTCATATGCAATTTCGGCAGAATAATATCATTCAACATGCTATCTTGAGGAATTGCATTCCTTCTTAGGAGCATCAACAGACTGGATTAAAAATATTGTCTAACTGCATTAGAGGAAAGCTGGTTGGATCTGGATGTACTTTTAGAGAGAATGATTTTCCCTCTCCCACGACGCTTGCTCAAATAAAGTGATCTAATTTCGGGAAGGTAGCGGCAACAACAACAACAACTATTTGCATTTATATAGCTCCATTCATGCGGGGTAGCGTGCTGGAGTGTTTCAAAAGAAATGGGAACATTCACCATAAAGCTAAACAATGGAGTTAAAATTCCACCTGGATAAACTGAGTGAATGTATCAGGCAAATTTTGAAGCCAATTTTGTTAAAACCTTTTTTTGAGCACTGCGAAAAAACGGGCTTCAAAGTGAAGATGGAGTTTTAAAAATTGCCAAATTTTGCACGCTCTGGAACGGTACATTCACAGAGCAAATCCAGTCCCAGGTGGAATTTTTATCCCCGAGTTATTATTAAAATTGTATCATAAGTTAATACTCAGGAAGCAACAAAAAAGGAAGTTTGTTCCATTTCCTTAACACTGACCTCCCTCATCTTGGTAAGTGAAGAAAAACGTTATGAAAAAGATAGCCATTTTACTTTAAAATGTGTGTAACCAGCTACGCACGGTTTCACAAAGTAAAATCCCCCCCCCACCTCCCTAATCCCTCTCCCCCATTCTCCCTCCCCCGCCCCATTTAATTTTTGGCTTTGCTTGCACTTTTGCAACTAATGTAATTGAATCAATTCAGTTAAGTGATTTAATGGCATTCTTAGGATCTGAGGTTCAATCATTCAATGTATGGAGAGCAGGTTTCTAATAAGATGATGTCTGGATTACCAGGTGTAGAGTTATTGAAAGGCTGCTCACCACAAAGGGATCTGAATGCCTGAGAGTGGTTGCCACTTGCTCAGATGACACTCAGCTCGCACTGTTTAAGAAATGCTTAAAGTTGCATATCAGAACTGAGCTCATCAATGAGATAGTAGCTTTGTGGTTAGAGCGAGAGAACCTGGGTACAATTCCTGGTTAGGGCAAAACCTTAGGCAAGTTTCGTTACTCCACACGCCTCGGTTTATCTAGCAGTAAGTAGGAACCCGGCTGTTAGTCGATTGGCGGATCGCTTTTCCAGGTAATAACCCCTTCACAAAAATAATAATAATTTGGTCACTTAATCCACGACTGTTTATGGGACACAGCTGTATGCAATTGGCTGCTGCGTTTCTCCCACAAAACATACAGTCATCCCACTTTACAGTATATTCCGTGAACAACAACAACAAGATTACATTTGTATAGTGCCTTTCACGTCGGGAGGACATCCCAAGGAGCTGTACAGAGTACAGCATTTCAGACCCGAGCTGGGGTTGGGGGGGGGGGGGAGAGGGGAGGGGAAGGGGGGTGGCCGATGGCATGGTCGAAGAGGAGGGTTTTGAGGCGGGACTTGAAGGAGGCTAAGGCGGGAAGCGCTTTGAGATGTCTAGAAGACGTCAAATGCAAGGATTATTATAAATGAGTGGTATCAGCACACATCTAGAATAATATAGGGAATCCTGCTTGTTTGTGTTAACATTATGTTATCTACATTGTAAGAATAAATCAAATGCACGAAGTAAGCCACAGTAATTTGTTTCGCAATTGTATTCTCCTGTGGGCAGATTTCACCAGCTACTGTTCCCAACTGCAATCAATAAGTTCCAGCGTCTTGTTCTCTGTGACTATGAGCTAATAGTTTGCTTACAATAATTTGCCACTGGAGCTAATGGGAAAAGAAACATTACCCCAACTAATTATTCCTTTTAAATGCACTGGAGCTTAGTATTACCTGATGTTCCCCAAACTCCCGGAATCTATCCAATAACTTTTTGATTTAAGGAAGATCGGGTCAGGATTAAATGATTTTAACTGACTCAGATTTATTCTCTGGAAGTGAGTCAGGGCATATGTAAACCTCTTGGACCTTAGACTTAGCTTTTGAGTTAAAAAGAATATTTAATGTTCATTGGATTAGGCTATTGGAAGCACAGTCCTGAAGCAGTTATCTAAAATGAAGGCTTTGTGGAATCCTGTAGTGTATTGGTTAGAGCACTCGCCTCACAATTGAGAAGACCTGGGTTTGAATCCTGGGCAGGGCAAAAAGTTAGGTATGTTTCCTTACTCCATAAGCCTCGCTTTACCGAGCAGGAGATAAAAACCTGGATGTTAGTCGATTGGCGGATTGCCCTCTCGACTCTCTACCCCCTCCTCGCTCCCTCCCTTCCCTCCCCTCACCCTGACCATTTACCCCCTGCTCGGGTCCTGACCCAACTGTACAGCGCCTTGGGACGTCCTCCCGACGTGAAAGGCGCTCTATAAATGGAATCTTGTTGTTGTTGTTGCTTTTCCGGGGATAATAATTGTGAAACTGTGAAGCGCTTTGAGACGGCTCGAAGATGTGATCAAATGCAAGGATTATTATTATTATTAAAGAGAAGAGCTGCTCATCCAACCTTTGTGTGAGATTTCTTCAGTTTCAAATCGGGGACATTGCTATAGCTAAGGTCTCAGGTGTTCGCTGTGAAATTGCTTGCAAATTGTTCTTTTCGCAACAATTTACAAAGTAATGCTTTTGTCTCTGTGACTGAAATAGGGAGAAGGGTGAATGAAGCAAATTCGGAGGGACCGACTTCATATCTCATCTGTGTTTCTCAAAAAAAAGGCATGATAATGATAATAATAATAATAATAATAATCCTTGCATTTGATAAAGGGCCTTGCACATCAGGAGGACATCAAGAAGTGCTTCCCAGAATATTCTGTAAAGTAGTGACTTTTCTAGGCAAACGCAACAGCACATGTGCACATAGCAATGTCCAACAAACAGCCATGAAGTGAATGTCCATTTATATTTGGGGGTGGGGGAGGGGGGAATTGTTGACCAGGTAACCAGGCATTTGATGCGAAAATCCTCTACTGAGCGACTAGTATCATTTTGTTCTGTTAATGTCCCCTTTAAAAGCTCAAAGCAGAAACAATCAAGAAAGATAGCGCGAAAGTTCAACTTTAAGCAAATGGAAAGATCAAGATTGCTAAATTCATGAGAAAAAAATCAAAACCAGAAATTAAAATAAAATACTCCGAATACTAGCGCTCCACAGAATGTACTGTAAGTTTTGTGCGTGAAACGAGGGAGCCAATTGTGCACAGCAGAGTCCCACAAACAGACGCGGATTGAGTGACCAGATTATTTATTTAGTAAGGGTGAGTCTTTAGCTCAAATAAATCTCTGCATGCAATGGATTGGAGAGGTGGTGGGTGTTGATGTACAGGTATTAGATCACAACACTGGACAAATGTTTCTTCAAAGAACCACTGCAGGCATATTGTAAGCATTTTACTCAATGCCGTACCGCAGTTAAGAACTCTGCCAAGTTCCTATATGCTTAGTTGCTGTTTTCAATGGAAAAAACTGTACTAGGAGCTATATACCATTAAAGTTCATGTTTACAGTGGGTACTGCATTGCAAACTATCTCTTCTGTAATGGGAGTTGGATGAATTGTCAGAATTGCTCTTACTCCCCATCAATCACCCATAAACTATATAGCACGGTGAATATTTCTCCAGCTTATTCCATTTAGGGTATGGAACCTAATTTAGTCACTAACATTATAGAGAACAGACAAAATGCACTTTGGTGCCAAAGAGTTGGGATTGTTTTGTGGGAGCGACATTTATTACCTGATTGTAAAGTATATACTTTATAAGGTATATGTATACATATATATAAAGTATATGTATAAGGTAAAGTTTTTACTGTATAATTATACAGTAAACTCCTGATAACTTGACCCTGGTTTAACTTTCACTATCACTTAAGTCATTGTGCTGTCAATATGACGGCCACATTTATTTATACATGTGCTGAATTTGCCACTCCGGATAACTTGTCACTGAGCCTTTTGCCCTTGGAGTGACAAGTTATCAGGAATTTACTGTAAATGGTTGGAGGCTCCATAATAAGCTACTGCACTTTCATCTACATTATATTTTCATTTAAAAATACCCTTGAGGTTTTTTTGTTGACACCTTTACAAAGTGGTCTATTTAGTCTTAGCAATTTGACATTGAGAGTTACTGTTCAGCCATTCGGAAACATTTAGATAATAATTACAGAAATGGGAGGAGGGTAGTTGTGGTATATCACGCTATATCTTTCTGTAAGAGTTTCTTACTGATTCCCACCATTGAACAAGCCTGGATAGTTGAAAATCCGCACTACAAGTGTGTATTTGGTGGAACGATTAAATGGCAAATCTCATAATATGTGAATACAATATGTGAGGAAGTGACATACCTAAATAGAAATAATAGAGTGTAAGGAACCATACTATATTGATTGAAATGAGTTTGCACACCTCGGAATATCAACAGTCACATGTGAAGCAAGGTTACTGTTAATCTTATATTCACTGAGTCTAAAGTCCTACCCTCCGATTGAGAAATGTTTATTAATAATTCACTGGTTGCAAAAGAACTTTATGTTGAGATAAAATTCAATATAATATGAGAGGTGCCATAGATTCAGCTTTGCTAGTTTTATACAGCGTTTTCCCTGTGGTGTGTTTTAACACAAGCCTTTTCTCAGAATATTGCTACTTGTAGGTTAGAATGAGCAGTTAAATATTTCCTTGCATTGTAAGCCTGAAATTGGGCAAGTTTATCAAATTTGGGTGCCAAGCTGAAACAATAAGAGCTGCAGTGTATTCACAGCAGGTGTGCTGTCTTTGCAGATCAGACTGTGTGCGAGCAGTGACAGACAACTCATGGAATTGTGTCATAACTCAGAACCTTTTCCAATGTCAGAATATAAATCAGAAAAATAGTCTCGCAGAGTAGGACTCGTGGCTCCAAGCTGCCTGAATGTCTATAATGGGTAGATACTGATTGAAAAATGGCACGAGAGCCAAAATTGAGCATGCATGCACAGTAGTAACAATAATCCTTATGTTTGATATAGCGTCTTATCACATCATTGAGACGTCTCATAGCGCTTCACAGAACATACTGCAAAGTGAATTGACTATATTTTGTGGGCAAAATGCAGCAGCCAATTGCGCACAGCGGTGTCCCCGAAGCAGCTGTGGATTGAGCTTCAGAATTATTATTATTTATTATTGTGCCCGGAAAGCAATCTACAAACGACTTCCTACTTACTGCCAGGTAAACAGATAGTAACAACTTCACTTTTACATGTTATCGTAGGTCTATCGTTATTTTAATAGAACACTTACGCAGAGCTGTGTGTGAATGTGGTCTAAAAAGTCTCTTCTCTGGAGATGTTCGCTTACCTCATGTTTTAAATGAAGGAATAAAAAGTGCTGTCACAGTCCGTGCCTTGGGACACATATAAAATCTTTGGATCAATTCTTAATTCAATGTGCTTTGTCAGTTATCCGTTTATGTTGTCCTGAGATTGCAAGTGATGGTATTTATGACACTAATATATCGCTAAGAATGTTAGAATAAGAATGTCAGAATCAATTGACGGTTCTGATCTATTACTTGACACTTTTTATTATATTTAACTTGAGAACACAGTGTAGCTGGAGCAGGATGAAATGAATTGGGGGAATAATGCAAGATGTTATGTCGTACGGGTGCTGATTTCACTTGTAGATTGAGCTGCCTTCTCCTAAATGGTGCTGACTCAAACCTAACGAAGATATAAATGACCTGCCCTGCAAGCAGTGTTTCGAAGTAACTTTCATCTGATGTATCTTTGAGGGTAACAGTAACATTTGCTGAAAAAATTGCTGGTTATCATTGTTGCTTTCATACTGAGTCATTTCCTTCCTCGCCGTATTAAAAGGCCAACCGTACGTAACAAGTCACGCGAAATCTCTCTCTGGCTTTAAGGAGCCCTTTGCAAAATAACACGATTCGTTATTTGTTGATTGCAGGGTATTAGCAGCCTGTTCAGCTCCTTGAAGGTTGTCCGTCTGCTGAGACTTGGACGTGTCGCTAGGAAGTTGGACCATTATCTGGAGTATGGTGCTGCGGTGCTGGTGCTTTTGGTCTGCGTTTTCGGCCTGGTGGCTCATTGGCTTGCCTGCATATGGTACAGCATTGGGGACTATGAAGTCATTGACGAGATCACAAACACAATAAAAACAGAGAGCTGGCTTTACCAGCTGGGACTGAGTACCAGGACACCTTATCGTTTTAACGCCAGTGGCACAGGAGAATGGGAAGGTGGACCTACGAAAAACTCGCTGTACATATCGTCCCTTTACTTTACCATGACCAGCCTTACCACCATAGGATTTGGCAACATTGCCCCTACCACTGATGGGGAGAAGATATTCTCGGTGGCCATGATGATGGTTGGCTGTAAGTATATAAATTTTGTTTCTCATTTACTGCTATATGCTTTAAAATAAGGTTCACGACTGATCAGCTTTCACCGTAATGTCAATCCAAATGGGGAATGAAAGCAGTAAAACTATGGTTTACATTTTTGATCAATATAGGATGAAGTTCTTTACAAAATTGATATTTTTAATCTAAAAATAACAGCGAAATAGTCTGTTGATAAGCCTGTACTTGAGAAGAAAGCACTAATCTGGTAGAGTTTTATGTAACCCTATCATCTTTTATAGGGATTCAAAGTTTTTAAGACTCTTGTAGTTTCAAGTTCTTGGCCCATTATACAACACGTTCTCTCTTCTCTGCAAGTGACTGGGTCAAATGCTTGAGAAGTTTGATTGGACATTGTTCTAACATGTCACGTCTGTCTTACCAACTGCTTGTGACATCTCAAGCCTTTAGCAGTTACCGAACTCAGTGTTTCCATTGGGGCCTCACCTCAACAGTGAACTTTAAAGGCATCTTTATAAACCCAACAAAATCCCCATCTGCTGCATGTGATCACGTCACTATAGGCAATGTATGTGGCTGTGGGATGACATGAGTATTTCTTGTTCTCTCGGCTGACATGGAAGTGGATGGGACAGCCTGGTTTTGGGGGGGTTGCCACCTAGATCTAAATCTAAACAGAAAATGAACTGAATAAAGAAACGTGATGTTTCAAAAACAGTTATTTCTCCAAAATTTAAGATTTGTGTGGAATTTTGGAAAATTCTGAAATTCAGTCGTAATTAGAGAGCCAATTTTCTTCATTTTTTAGAAGATAATATTAACAATTATTATTTGTGTTATAGTAGTGCCTTATCATATCATTGAGATGTCTCAAAGCACTGCACAAGATTATACCGTGAAGTTTAATGACTGTATATGTGTAGGCAAACGTGGAGGCCAATTTGTGCATTAGCAGAGTCCCACTAACAGCCATGAAGTAAAGTTTTTTTTTGCATAATCACAAGGGTTATTATCCTGATTTCAAAATTAATAGAAAACGTGAAGCACATTTTCATTGGCAGACCTCCTTTGACTAAGTTAAGTTTGAAAGACACATCAGCTGAGTTGGAAAACTTTCGGAATCCTCGAAAGGTTACATTAATCAGACTGGGCTACTGAACAAACCAATTTATATCTTTAACGGGAAAATACAAGTGAATCCACTTGAATAAGTAATCAGGAGCGAATGAGACTAATATTGCACCCGGCAAGTAGAAATCAGATGACAGAAATCTTTTGATGTTTACAATATTGAGAGATATTTATTCTAGAAAGTCAAGTGTACCTAGCAATATCATTCTCAGTGCAAGGCATGGTTGATTTCTGTTGCAAGCAAACAGCATTGGATCCCATTATATTGCTGGAAAGATCGTATTATATGCAACTCTGTAAATAAACCAGCTCAGTCTCTAAGATTATTGTGGGAGAAATTTCTCCTGGATTTATTTTTGTCTAAGCATTTTCAGAGGGTAAGGAACAAGAATTCGCTCCCCCCTCTCTTCCTTCCCTGTCTGTTATGATAAAATAACCATAACTTGATTCTTTTGAAGAGAGGGTTTAATACACATCAAGTCACCATTCCTTGCAGCAAAATAATAATATAATGCTTGCATTTGATTTAGCGTCTTATCACATCTTCGAGATGTCTCAAAGCGCTTCACAGAATATACTGTAAAATGAATTGACTGTATATTTTGTGGGAGAAACGTGGCAGCCAATTGCGCACAGCAGCGTCCCACAAACATTAGTGGATTGAGTGGCCAAATTATTTACTTTTAAGCAAGACAAAAATTTGAAGGGATTATTACCCCAGGAAAACTGATCAGCCAATCGACTAACAGCTGGGTTCCTACTTGCTGTTAGTAAACAGGTGTGTGGAGTAAGGAAAGTAAGCCTAGGGTTTAATGTAGCTGTCATATTTATGATGTAATAAGGCTGATCTCAACAGAAAGCTGAATTTGTTGCCTAGGTTTTCTACCCGCAGAGCAAAGGATAAAAAGCTCTCGGTGTTAAATAACCAGTATCTTCATCTGCCGATCATGGTGGAGGTACCGAATGAAATATTTAAGTTTGAATTTCAAACTTAGAAATTCCATATAGCAGCAGATCTAGTACATTGGTCTCTATCGTGGCAATCTGTAGTTGCATAATTCAATGTACCTAAATCACTATTTCGCTTGGCATATCAGCCTTTGCACAGAGAGTGAATAAATGGCACACTTTATGTTCCAGTTGCCCCAGATACATTGTGCTTGCTCTGCATTGTTTCATATTCCCCAGCTTAATAGTGCAAGCTCACACACTAATAGTGCTGACTTACACACTAATATTGCTGGCTTACACACTGATAGTGCTAGCTTCTTCTGTCTTAATCATCTTACTGACTACACTTGCCAGAAACCATAGAACAGAATATACTAACGCCTCATTCATTCTACCTCAGGGTTTATTTTTAACAGCTCTGATACGAATGGAGCAATTCTGAGTGGGACAGAGGATTATATTTCCTCTTCCAAAACTGCTCACGCAAGGAGCCCTGCTACGTCGTGCCAAAGGCTGGGTCATTTTGTTTTTAAAAAAAAATGCTACTTAAGAAAAATACTAAGAAAGAGCTGGTCTCGAGATCTGGCGACAGCGGAATATTATGTCTCCACGTTATTGATGCTATTTTTTGTTCCACTTGAGAAGCAGACAGTGTGAGTGACTGACTGGAATAACTACAGCTGCCTGACAAGTGGGATGAAAATCTTCATCATATTTCAACACATTATGGTCTATTTGTATACTTATGCAAAACTTTGAAACGCTACTTGACGTTTAGCAAACCGTTGGTTACACTAAGGTCTCCGAAAAAACTCAAAACATACATATTTCATTGTAAAAATTATTGCAATGCAACACTCCGAGATTCTGTCCTGCATGAAGGGCGCTATTTAAATGCAAGTTGTTGTTATTGTTGTACCCAGTGTAGAGCTTCTATATTTCTCTCGTAGAAGGAAACAAATTCCATTATCATTAATGATAATGAAACGGGAGCACAAGCGGGCGTAGAACATGTCTTTGGGCTCTCAATACTGTGCTTTTCAGAAGCTGAAGAGCTAGATGTAATAGAAAAAAATATTGTGTTTTCCCTGACATCGGGAGCAGAAAATGAGATCAGGCTGACAGATTCTACCTGTGAGACCCAGAATTTCTCTCTGCTCCCAGCACAAGACACAGTGCCTGAGCCGAATGGTACCTTTCCAGTTAAAAGTTTCATTCCTACCACAAATAGACTGAAATTTGAAGATGATGGCAGTTGGAGGTGAGCTAAGGGGCTATGTTGTATTGCAAGCATTTGGATGTTGAATGGTGGATCGTGATTGCGAGTGGTCCGTGGTACCTCAACTCCTCAAACATGTGGAGTGTCGACAAACCCCTTCCCCCTCCACAGCTCTGTGTCTTGCCACCCGTTTATCATCTCCATTGTGAGCAAAAGTAACTGGCTGTATAATGTCCATTACATGCCCCATGTCCATTACTCTACAGTGTCCATTTACTTGGGGCTAAGATGGGGCTTTACTTCTTGAGGGTGTTGCTCACTGCAGATAAATTGAGGCGATTTCTATTTTGAATGAAATGGAAGAACAGGAAGGTATACAGGCACGACCAGAAGATGGGGAAGGAGGGGGCAAGGCGGAGGGATAGAAGAAGGGTATTCCAGAGTCTTGGGGCTTTTTTTTAAAACGAATAATCAACATTTTTTAACCAATGAAGCTGCCAAACATCAGTAGGGAGCAATAGGCCTGTTGTGTTTACTTTGCTGCCCCAATTACAAACACGGGGGAAGGTTTCTTTGTCATGTGTTTGCTCACGGCACAGCAGGAGTTCCAGTGTGAATTGATCAGGGCCACAAGCACATGAAGCACTTGAAGGCGGTAGAAGCCTGAACCTTGAAGTCCTCGGCTTTAGCTGTGTGGATAATGTTCAGCCTGAAGTACCCTGACTGATGTCAGTCTATTTCAGCTTAACAGAGCATAAGTTAACATGAAGGCTGATTATCTGCCAAAGTTGCTTTACTTGCTGTTTTAGTGAATTATGCAGTTTCCATAATTAGATACATTTCACTCTGAGGGCCAGGCAATCCTTCATCACAGCCTACTTTATTAAAGCCTTTGTTAAATTCCATCTGCTTAATTTGGTTACTATCCTCTTTAATGTCATTTGATGGACAGGTAGCTTGGTGTCATCGGCAATAATACAACAGTGGAAATAGCGCCTTCCATTAAGATGTCCTCTTTGACCATTCCTATGGTCACCTTTCCTTTCTCCCCATCTTGGCGTCACATTACTCCATTGTTAAGCCCTCCGAGATGCTACGCTGTGTGACAGGTGCTATACAAATGCAAGTTGTTGTTAAACAGTGGGGGAACCCAGAACAGATTCCCACAGGACTTCATTACTCAGTGCCGAGGAGACAATATTCCATTAATCACAACTATCTTCACCTTATTGGAATTATTCTTATTCTTATCGGCAAGCCAGCTAGCTAACGTTCTATCCATTCCATAAACTCTAACCATCCTCACCAGCTTATATAATGTAGAATAACAAGAAGTTTTATGTTCCATTTTTGTTGCTGCAAGTGAAGCAACTTTGCTTCTAGCAGTGGAATATTGTGGAGTAGGTAGCTCGATAGATACATCCCCCCATTTATATTGTAGGGTGTGTGAGTCAAATAGCAGCTCAAACCACCCTCCTTGTTAATTTTGTTAATCTGTGTTGAAAATCTCTTGGGATATCCACAGGACAATGTCAATTCATTACGTCACGGGAAAAAGCCATAGCTTATCAGCTGTATCGTGGCCAGTTATTGCTAACCGATAAAGCAAATTGAGTGAAGCAAAGCGCGTGGACTGTTCTCGATTCGAGTGATGTGATTCTTTAGTGATTTAGCGAGCATGCTGAATGTTAATTGCACTTTTTTTTGCGTTCAATGCAACAAATTTTGTGCCCAGTCAGAAAGTCTTGACTTGCACTCAAGTGGGCATTGATCATTTATTCAGATCAAACTTAATTAGCCATGAAAAAGTTGGCACAACATACCATGCAGAAGTAATGAGCCTCAATAAACCAAATGCATCTTGGATGTATTTTTAGGCACCTAGGAAAACAGGAACAGGAGGAGGTCATTCAGCCCATTGAGCCTGTTCCACCAGTTCATTCGATCTTGGCAGATCTTTTAATCTCAATACTCCACCCTTTTGCCATACTTCTTCACACCTCTGACGTATCTGGCAATTTCTTGTTTAAGCATCACTATTGATTCCACCTCTACAGCTTTCTGGGACAAAAACATTCCACGTCCTCACAGCCTTGTGTGTGTGAAGAAATGCCTCTTGACTTCAGTTCTAACCGTCTTAGTTCTAATTTTAAGACGGCCTCCTCTTGCAATGCCCCAGGAAATACTCTGAGATTGCAACTGAAGTATTATTTTGGTGCAGTCTTAGAGAATTTGGTCCTGTATTTCATCTGTATTATACTTGAGATTACACTGCTGGATGGTGATAATAGACTAGGAAACAGAAACACTGAACTAACCCTCCTAGAACTGACATGCATTGCCTCATTAAGGACAAGGCAATTCACCAAAAATATAGAGAGAGAAACAAACAAATAAAGCTTTGTGTATAATGCACTAATTTTGCATATTTGTATTTAGGTTTTTCTGTTAAAAATATATATTTTTAAATTCAATGAGAAAAATTGCTGTCATGTAGCTCAGTGGTTAGAACACTCGCCTCGCAAGCTAGAGACCAGGGAGGGCGAAACCTTGGGTAAGTTTCCTTACTCGACATGCCTGATAATAATCCCTCAAGAAATAAAAAGCAATAATAAATTGGTCACTTCAATCCACGACTGTCTGTGGGACTCTGCTGTGCGCAATTGGCTGTCGCGTTTCACCCGCAAATATACAGTCAATTCACTTAACAGTTTATTCTGTGAAGCGCTTTGAGACGTCTAGAAGACTTGAAAAGTGCTACATCAAATGCAAGGATTATTATTCTTGATTTTGTCCATTCGCTTTGAGGATCGCGACCCAGAAAATAAAGCTAGAAATATAGGATTTTGATTCTGCCACTGAAATATCATTCTGATTTCTTTCACACTGTTAGAGTTTAGGTTAATTAGTCTCTGGAGGCAGCGAGGTGATTTTATATTTGCGCTAATTAAAGATATGCTCGTTTGGAAAGTGGGCTTATCAGCAGAATTTAGCAACAGGAAGTATTTTTAGTGTTTGATATATTGTTTTATGGAGTCCTGTAGCTCAGTGGTTAGAGCACTCGCTTTGCAAGCGAGAGACCTGAGTTCAATTCCAGGCAGAGGGCGAAACCTCGGGCAAGTTTCCTTACTCCACACAGAGCCTAATAATAATCCCTCCAAAATCCAAAACAATAATAAATTGGTCATTTTCAATCTACGACTGTTTGTGGGACATTGCTGTGCGCAATTGGCTGCCGCGTTCGCCCACAAATACACAGTCAATTCACTTTACAGTGTGTGATCTGTGAAGCGCTTTGGGACGTCCTCCCGACGTGAAAAGCGCTATATCAAATGCAAGGATTATTATTATTATTATTATTATTGTTTTATATTTTTGCAGAGATCAAATGCAACTGACCACCAACTAACTTACTGAAAAGGGCAAAAAATATATTATGCGATACGATAGCAAATATATTAGACTCAATAACTCCTTTTAATTTTTAAAGTATTGTTGGTGAATCCAAAGAAGGCTTTTGGATCATGAGGGGCTGTGGAGAATCAACTGTAAATAGATTAACTTCTGGTGCTCTCAATAAAGTCTCAGTGGATAGGAGCAAATATTCCCAGACATTGCTTTTATCTCGGAGATGGCTAATGTTGGCAGTGTACAAAATAGAAATGTTCTGCAGGCATCATAAAGGGTGAGAGTAGGATCATTTTCAGTGAGTTTATCTGATGAGTGCGCTATCATCTCGACAGGGAAGAGCTAAACCTTTCTGAAGTCGGTCTTTAAAGGTGTCTTTAAAGGTAATCATCTTAAAGTTCTTTTAAAGGTAATTATCTTTCAAAAAATAACTAACTAATAATAATTTGGTGACTCAATCCGTGACTGTTTGTGGGACACTGCTGTGCGCAATTGGCTGCCGCATTTCGCCCTCAGCGCATACGCTCAATTCACTTTACAACATATTCCGAGAAGCACTTTGAGACGTCTGAACGATGTGATAAGGCTCTCTATCAAATGCAAAGAATATTATGATTAATAATGTGTCAGGCAGTTTGCTTTGGAGTTGCCCAGTGTTTGTAAACTGTGGAAAGTGAACTCCACAGTCGACGTATGCCTTCACTCTGTTTAGAGAAAGACCGAATTCCACTTCACTGAAGCCTTCTTTCCTGGCGTTACTTTCCATTTACCACCCTGGCAGCGTTAATACTGCTGGGCTTGTTTACAATCAAATAGCTCATTTCTGTTTATTAAGTGGATTCATTTGCATAATTGCAAATTTACATTTAATTGCACAATTAAACTTACCGCAGCAGATCTGCTGCTCCTAATGGAAATGGAACAAATTGTACTTTGGTGAAAAAGCAAAAAGCTCCATCATCTCTCCAAGAGAGAGAGAGAGATCCAGAAGAACATCTATCCTGCCAACGCTTTCATGTTGTCCCCTCTTTCCTCTGCGAGTTCATTTGATAGTCTTATAGTCTATCGTTTCCCACTTCTGTTCTTCTATCTAGAAGATGTGAAAAGCGCTATATCAAATGCAAGGATTATTATTATTATTATTATCAATACTACTTCTTTCAATCCTTAGTAAGCATTCACTCACTCACTTCATCTCCTCCTGCTCCTCCTCCTCCCCATTTCTCTTTGGCTCATTGTTTTAAGAGTCTTTTATTCAGATTAGTTTGGCTGCATCAGTGCATAATGGTTCTTTTATTCTTCCAGCTGCTTATCGACCAGATAGCTGGATGAGATAAATTCAAATGCAAGGGACTTTAATTTTTTCAAAGTGCACCCCAATTTTACAATGCCTACGATGCTTGACACTTGCAACACTGACCTTTGCAATTGACAATTCTTCCAAGCAACAGTTAGCTCTGAAACGTGGCCCCTTTCTGTCCTACCACGTTCTGTAATTCTAACTTCTAAAACTCTTCAAAGCATTAATGAGAGTCGCTCATTCTCCTTACGTTTTCAAGGCATGTTTTATCATCTGTGCATATTAGGAGGTTACTGTCTTAACCACATTAGCTATTTCAAAGCACTGGCTTTAACCTACAATCTGCTGTTGAAGCATCGCTCTTTAATACAACTCTAGAGGCCTGGGAATCCACCTAATTAATGCTTGTAGGGCCATTTAATTAAAATTGAAGATGCTGTAGAATTGTGAAAATTCTTAAACTCGTTCTTAACATGGAAGCTGGCTTTATGGAGGTCCTTTTTTTAAAAAAAAAGGCTTTGAAACTAAAACTATTTAAGGATCTTCTTCACTGTTTTCTGCATGATTCAGTCAGGTATTTAGTTGTTTTCTGTGACACGATAGGAAAGGGGCAGGTAAATTTATAGTCAATAGTAATTTTATTGTTACGGCTCCTTGAATACGAGCGGTATGGAACTAGGAAACGATTCGGCTAATGAAGCAAAACACAACAGCTCAGAGCGTGTCGGGATCTGGGACTTGTTGGTCGAAACCCAACAGCTGATCGATGAGCTCGTCATTGATCGATGGGCGTGTACTGCCCAGTTGATCCTGTGAAGGGCTTTGGGATGTTTCTACGACAAAAGGCGCTTTATCCAATGCAAGGAGTGCATCAGGAAGACATCTCAAAGCGCTTCACGGGATATACAGTGAAGCATAGCAACTTTTTGTAGTTGAATGCGGCAGCCAATTTGCAGATAGCAATGTCCCACGTACAGCCATGAAGTGAATGGTCAACTTATTGGGGGGGAATTGTTGACCAGGACACCAGGAGAAACTCCATTCTTTTTTTCAAATAAGACACGGGATCTTTAACATCCACCTGAACAGACAGTCGGGATCTCGGTTTAATGTCTCATCTGAAACATGAAGAAACTCTGTTCTGTTTACAAAACCTATCGAAGCAAGTAGCGTCACTTATGTGTCCATAAAACCAGACACAATGGTACTTTTTAATCAAATGATTGATGCTGACAAGTTCACTGAAACACAAGAGGAATATGAATCAATAATAAGATGATGTGAGTTGCAATACCCGGCGGGCAGTTGACCTAATAACTCTCAAAAGAAGTCTCTGAGATGTTCCTCGTTGATCGTAAAACCTTTTGACAAAAGTCTGTGTCAATGTTAACCTCCAATTTCAGTCTGAGCTCAGGCTGACACATGATTCTTCAGATGCATGTTGTAAGAGGTAGGAGCTAGAATCGCCCACATTGAGGTTAGGGTCAAATCAATTTATAATAAGGAGTCTTCATTTCAAGCAATAAGTCCCTCAGTGGGGTGAAGCAATATAAACTGTGTACTCTCACTCCTACCTGACTCCATGAAAGTTACTGTTAGTTGCAACTGAATCTACTGATAGAGAAGATAATCTCATTCAACCCGCCACTCTCTCTCCAGTTCAGTCTATTGACTTTACGGTGTATTCTGTGAAGCGCTTTGAGACGTCTCGAATGTGGGATAAGGCGCTATGTCAAATGCAAGGATTATTATTTATTATTGTTATTATTCTCACTCACCCCAAAGTGGGTTTTGCTGGAGGTTCATTCATTGTCAGGGATGCCGACCTTCAGATGGACGTTAAACCAAAGTGTACCTGTTCAGGTGGACATTAAGAATCCTCAGGCACTGCTCGTAAAGAGAAGAGAGTTTCTCCCAGTGTCCTGGTTGACAATCCTGGAACTAAAATTGTTCATTCACTTCATGGTTGTTTGTGGGGCATTGCTGTGTGCAAATTCCTCAAAATCAGGAGCTGCAGGAATCTGGCCTGTCTTGGCATCACTGAAACAACTAAGTCCCGTGTTTTAGGAACCGAGTCAGCATCCAGTCAACCCGCAAGTGTTATTAAACGGATTCCCAATCTTAGTTCCCCAAATCTTTTTAATCGTATAATAATAATAAATAATAATAATAATCCTTGCATTTGATATAGCGCTTTTCACTAATAATCAATAACAATAATAATAATAATAATCAATAATCAAGACATCTCAGAGAACTTCACAGGCTGTACCGTAAAGTGGTGTGGCTGTTTTGTGGGTGAATGGGGCAGCCAATGTGCGCACAGCAGCGTCCCATAAATGGCCATGGAGGGAATGAGGAATTAGATTTGCAGGATTGTTAGCCAGGACACCGGGAGAGAGACTACCTTCCTCTTTATCCTCCTCTTGAGACACAAGGATTTGATCATACAGCAAATGTCTAGCGCAGTAGATGCCCACCTACCCATGAAATGGGAGGTGAGGAGGACAGCAAAAGCTCACACTGCAGCCATGCACTTTTCAATAACAATACCTTTCTTGAGTGGCAATCACTCCAAATCTGTGTAATCTACTCTCCTACTGTTCTATAATGACATATCTAGTGCTTCGTGGAATGCACTTTAATGCAAAACCCTCCTGTGCGCTCCAGTTCAAGATTTCCTGAATCTATTATTTGGCACAGCTTTTCATTTTGATTGCAGCTTTGGGAGGATCAGTGCGAGATGGAGAATTTGAAAGCAAGCGAGGTATAAGAGTTGCATTTTTCTGTCTCTGTTTTTTAACAGAGATTTAAATTAAGCTTATTTTGGACAGTCACAATTTTTTTTAAGCTGCAGACAATGTCACTTAAAGCCCAAGTCCATCAGTTTCTCCTGAAGACGTTCAGTATGATAGTAACCGACTACACAAGGCGCTATATCAAATGCAAGCATTATTATCATTATTATCAAAAGAATAAACAAGTCCTAATACAGAGGTTTTGATATGAATAAACAAAATGGGTATGATTTCTATTTCTATTTATTTTGTTTAATGGGTTGTCAGTTACCTTCCCAGAGCACTCATCAGTGCAACATCTGAAACTGCACAGGGATACACAGGTTCTGCAATATTTCTAGGAAATTAACAAATAATATCATCTGTGGGACATGGATTGGACTCTCGTTCAAGGCTAATGTGATGGAAGTCTCCTCTGTGTTGGCTGTGAAGGCGTATTTAGCAAATCGCAGCACACTTCCTAATTGGGCGTATATCCACAGCATCTATAATTCAGCATAAATTGGCATTAAATTGGTATTCAGTTTCATTCATTGAGATCAGTGATGACAATAGAAAATATCACAGGAGTACATTGCAAGATGTTCCTCCTAGGTTAGGACTAACCAGTATTGATGGAGCCGAATAGAGGAAAGCTTAGCTTTGTATTTGACTAAACTTTATTATTAGTAATAATAATCCTTGCGTTTGATATAGCGCCTTATCACATAGCCGAGACGTCTCAAAGCGCTTCACAAGATATACTGTAAAATGGAGTGACTGTGTGTTTTGCGGGCGAAATTTAACCTAAGAGTTTAACTCACAAGACATTGGCAATTTTTTTAATTAATCTTTTTTTCTGCTACTATTAACCTCATCGAAAGATATTAAAAGTGACTAAAATAAGTATTTGGCAAGTATTTATTTTTAATGTGTTATTAATCAATTACAACCACACAAGTGAACCATCAATTTACTCATTGACAACTTAGCTTGACTCGTCTTATTATACGAAGGCCTGAGATCAATAAATATCTTTCTGCAGTTGAATAAAAAATTGAACAGTGGAAAAGTGCAGCGTTTCTGTGTGGCAGCTATAATGCCACACATCACCAGAACAATATACTTTACAAGCAGATGCATTAGCATTGGGCATCCAAGTGTTCGCTGCATGAATATTGTGCAGAAAAGCAAGTCTTCTGCCAAGTATCTTGAGTCCGGCTTGAAAAGTCTTCATTAATTCATTTTACTCACTTAAAAATCAATGTCTGTGAACGAGTTTGCCAGTTTACATTTATTGCTAACATTGCAATGCTTGGGGTGGGGCTGATTTGCAATACGACGACAACAAATTACATTTGTACAGCGCCTTTCACGTCGGGAGGACGTCCCAAGGTGCTGGGCAGTCAAGGATTTGCACCTGAGCTGGGTTTGGGATCAGGAGGGGTGGAGGGCAGGGAGGGTAGGGGCAGGAGGGTGACCTAAAGTGCGGTCGAAGCAGAAGGTCTTGAGATCGGCCTTGAAGGAGACAAGGGAGGGGGGTGCGCGATGAGTAGGGACCTTGGGATGGAGTTGCAAAGGGTGGAGGCAGAGAGGCTGAAAGCCCGACTGCCAAAAATAGCAGTTCACCTACAAAACTAAAATGCAGTCGTTGCACTTTACTGTGAAACGCTTTGAGACATCCTCCCGATGTGGAACGCAATATATCAAATAGAAGGGTTATTATTATTTTATAATTTCAGCACATTATTGTAATTCTCAAAAACAATGGGGAATGTTGATTTAATTCCACTGAAGCCTTCAAGTCAGGTTTCGTATTTCAGCCTCTAAAGCTACTTTCCATTCTAACTGCTAAAGCACATTATATTTATTAGCAGCGCTGTACTTTGTGCTGAAGGATTTAAGGATGTGAGTAGGTGTAAATGTCCTTGATAGATAGATGAACTGGACCCACGTGTGGGTGAGTTTCCATAACATGGCTCGGATACTCGGAGATCTTAGTAATGAAGAACGATGGTTGGGCAATTTAAACCGTGGTTAACACAATGAGCCATATAAAAGACCTAAAAATAAGTGAAACTTGCACACAGACTCAAGTCTATTTTAGGGATTAAGAATGTTTTGGAGGTTTTATCAGCAGATAAGGAAAGCACTAAAGTAGGGGTTAACCCATTATCTTGGAACTTTTACCCTTCAACTAACAATAAAAGAGTTGACTTTGGAGCGCTCAATATTGCATGTGTTTTTCAGCCTCACCTGCATTTGTTTTAGCAGCTGCAGGACCGGAAAACAATTCATACGGCCCAGTTACTTGGGTCATTTATATAGATTTTCTTTTGGTTACATCTGACACATGCAGAAACCTATCACCATGCTCAAGGGTATCCAAGCCAAACCGAGAATTCCATGCATCCGGCCTACACATGGAAATTCCAGAGATAGGTTGTTGGAATGGAATGCACTCTCTCTCTCTCTTTCTCTCTCTATCTCTCTCTCCCCCTGGAGGAACGTATCCTGCTAACCTAATTCCAGAAAGTATTAGGCGCAGGTCGGCAAGAGCCAAGACTTGGGGCCCCAGAGTGTGTTTTGGGGTCTAACCAGCTAGATAGATCAGATAGTTGATCATAATGAGGTATAAGACATTGCAAATGCACTACACTCTCTGCTAGGACTTATGGATCTCTGTCGTAAGCAATTATTTAATCTCCAGCCAACTTTGGCCAGAGGGAAATAATATACAGGGTTGTTTCGAATCTACTGATGTGCTTTCTGACATGCTGACAAATCTCATTTACCATATTTGTTAACCGGTTGATCTGGACATTATTAGTTGGCCGTTAGTGACCAGCCTGTATTAGTTAGTCTCTGAGTTTCAAATACACATTGATTTGTTTGGTTACTTTACCATATAGTGAGAGGACTTAAAAACCGTTTGCTTCTTTGAATCACAGCTCTTCTTTATGCAACTATTTTTGGAAACGTTACCACGATCTTCCAGCAGATGTACGCCAACACCAATCGCTACCACGAAATGCTAAACAACGTGCGGGATTTCCTAAAGCTTTACCAAGTCCCCAAAGGCCTGAGTGAACGGGTTATGGATTACATTGTGTCGACGTGGTCCATGTCTAAAGGCATTGACACGGAGAAGGTACGAGCATATGAGGTAAAATATCCCAATAATAAAGGAAGCTTTCCTTTGAATCATTTGTATTTGCATGCACATCTCGGATTAGGATTGGATTTTAAAGCCATTATTTAGCAGGAGGTGCAATATGTATTGGAAAGTAATATGTCTTTGGAGGCCATACTGAGTCATGGCAGTGATATCGTCTCATTTAATTTTCTATTTTTGATGTTGAATCAGCCACTTTTTTTTTCCTTTCCTGACCTTTTGAGTATTGACTGAAATTTTGCAGTTTTCTTGTATTTAACTTCGACAAGAATGATTTATCTTAAATATCGAGTATGGAAATGCGAGATAATTCACAACAATCCTTCAACACATTAAAGTCTAATTTATTATTTCTAAAGCACTTTATATTGGTGCAGAAATGTTATTGCAGCCTTTAATAGGTGGAGTGGCATTTGCGAGTTGTAAATACTCTTTAACGGGTTTCCATTTTTGCAGATGGCAGCATGTTATAAAATAGCTGTGCATTTGGGAGGGGGAGCGAAAGAATGTTTGAAGGAACTGTCAAGATTTGGTTTATATTTCTTAAGCCAGAATTATTTTCTTCAGAGGTCATTGTGATTTTTAAGAAAGTGTGGACATACGATTTGCCACTCAAGCCAGAGTGTCAGCCTGGCTCAGTGGCAGAGCTATCACCTCTGAGTCAGGAGGTTATGAGTTCAAGATCCACGTTGAGACTTTTAACTCGCAGTCTAGGTTTACACTCCAGTGCAGTTCAGGGGAACTCTGCATCGTCGGAGGTGCCGTCGTTTGGGTGAGACTTTAAACCGAGATCCCGTCTGCCTGTTCAGATGGATGTTAATGATCCCATTGGCACCAATCAAAAAGAGAAGGGGGTTTCTCCCAGCGTCCTGGCTAACATAAAAAAATTGGTAATTTACTTCATGACTGCTTGTGGGATACTGCTGTGCAGAAATTAGCTACCTCGCTTGCCTTCAAATACACAGTCCCTACACTTCACAGTAAAATCCTGTAAAGCTCTTTGAGACATCTCCATTACGTGATAAGGCGCTCTATTCAATGTAAGAATTTTTATGATTAATCATTTTTTTTTAGTGTTGTTTTATTTCTTTACTTGCCCGTTTTTAGAATCGGTTATATGACACAGATTTTAACAATGGTAAAACATGTTTATCGTTAGTTATTAAAGGGCTGACATTTTGGGAGGTTTTATTTGCACCTTGTGTAATAATCCAAGACCACAGCGGATTCCTTTATTAGGAGCCCCAGAGAAAGCACATTAGAGAGCTGCAGGGTGGGAAATGCTTGATAAAACCAATGAAAACCTATTTTCTGGAACTTAGTAGGAAACGAACAGCAACGACCAATTGATGAGGATTTGATGGTGAAGTTATAGGGGGAACAATGCAGATGAACAATGTTTCACAATAATCAGCACTGTGCAGATCAATTTTCACTGTTCATTTTGGGATCTGAATTTTATTTAATGTAGAATTCTATTGTATGGGTTCATTTTGAAAGTTATTGCAACTCAGCGCTGTGAATGTTAAGCAGTGTATTGAAGGGATGTTTAAGAGCCAAAATAATTCTTACGTTTTGGCCAAATTAAATAATGAAATAATTTTAAAGCACTTCAGGCACATTGAAGCCATGACACGTTTTCATTTAACAAATAAAACAGTGTAGCAATAAAGAGTTGCATTAACTCATCTGAGCTACGAGCAATAGTTAAAATAAGCTAGGGCTCTTCAGTCTTGAAAGGAGATATATCAAAGGGGACCTCATAGAGATGTATATACATATATACATAAATATAGTTTTTAATGAGATTAAGAAAAGAAACCCAAAACAATACTTTCAGATGCACCAAGACTGTAGAACAAGAGGCCGTGTGTTTAGAGTTGCAAAGGACAATTTCAGGACAGACACCAGGAAGATTTTCTTTACGCAATAGGATAATTACCAACTGGGAAGATGGTGGGGTGGGTTTTCTGGAAGGATGAGATCAAATGGGCCCAAGCAGCTTCTTCATCCAAATCAATCTTATAATGATGTGAAGTCATGGCTTGAAAGATAATTATTGCAATAGCCAATTGGTCCCTTGGCATAAATAGTACTCACGTTGGTGCATGAAAGTATTCCGTGCAACTTAAAACTTTAGAAAGTGTCAGATATATTGGCCCGAGACTGAGGTCTGAAGAAATCACATTGGATTGGATTTAATTGATTCGAATTCAAGTAACTGTGAGGGGTGGGGGTTGGGTGGGGGGCAAGAAGCACAAAAGGCATTGGGTGCTTATACAAGTCTAAAATTTCAAGACCTTTTCCAAACAAATGTAACAGTGACAAGCAGTGAGCTTTTCCAATGCAATTCCACACTATTTCCAATCAGTGAGATTTCTACAGAGAAGTGCCAATGCTTTAACTGAGTCATTCCTTCGACATGAAAAAGGTACTGTGTGCATATTAACAATGAGTGGCATTGTTCCAAGGTGCTGAGCATCAGATATTGTGCATTGCTGTGAAAAACAGTTTGAAATATAATGTTTTAATAAATATAATAAATGCAATAGAATACAAAATGTTTTAATTAGTGTTTGGTTGTTACCTTACTTTTGGTGCATAAAATTACATTCAAGTACATCATCTGTTTCCGCTCAGGCTGTGGACAAAGACAGCAGCTGTCTATTTACTCCCTGCCTGAAGCTGCTAAACATTTCTAGATACAATAATCAACCACTATTTGCCTCTTAGCAAATCTGTTTCAAACACCTTCAAAGGTATTACTGACAATATTGCGCAAATCAAATCACGACATTCTCACTCAGCGTATCACTTGAATGCGTACAGAGGTATATGGAGGTGTCAGCCCGGCTCAGTTAGTAGCACTCTCATCCCTGAGTCAGAAAGTTGTGGGTTCAAGCCACATGTCTGGACTTTTAACTCAAAATCTAAGCTGACACTCCAATGAAATGCAAGGGTAGGGCTATATTGTCAGAAGTGCTATTCAAAAAGAGAAGGGAGTTTCTCCCGGTGTCCTGGCTAACAATCTCCCAGATAAAATTGGTCAAAATTGGTCATTCACTTCATGGCTATTTGTGGGACATTGATGTGGGCAAATTGGCTACCGTGTTTGCTTACAAAATACACAGTCACTACGCTTCACTGTAAAATTTTGTGAAGCGCTTCGAGACATCTTGGCGTGATAAGGTGCTATATCAAATGCGAGGATTATTATTTATTATTATTATTATTATGAGCAGGTGCAATGATTCACCTCAAGTGGCCATTGAAGTCAAATTCAGTGAAATTGACTTGAGAATTAATAAGCGATAAAATCCCCGGTGAAGTATAACCGATGGGTGGATCAGAAATACATTGTGTGTGTGTGTGTGGATTTCAGAAGGTGACTGGAGAATATTCGATTTATACCATGCTTCCAAAGCTTTTCTGTGCAGAGTATTCTGATTCATTCTTAATTTGTGTTTAAATTTGTTTCTAGGGGCTTATTGCTGCAGATGGCAGAGGAGTCTCCACTCCAGTAAGTTCCAGTGATGTGTGCCAGAGTCAGGCTTCCTGCTTCCAGAAGCTAGGTCAGTCCAGTTGCCTCCTCATTGGAGGTTAGATCAGGTAGAGCATCTGCTACAGACTGCGTAGGATTGAAGACGTTTACAGTGGGGAGGCAAAGAAGGGTAATGTCTGCAGGCAGCGAAGGAAGAGGACCTGCTCCAGGGATCTGCATAGATGCAAGAACCATATGTAGGGCACAGCAGGAATTGATACAGGCATCAGAGGATGTGAAGAGAACCTGGTGAAAATTCGAGAGGTGCACAGCCACTTCAGGATATCTGGACCAGAGGAATTGTGGCCTCTCTGTAGGGTCTGATCTCGGAGAAAAACAGTCTCAGTACTGCAAGGAGCTGCCTGAAGAGGACTGGTCCAGTGCCTCGTAGGAAACTGCCCCTGAGAGTGAAACTGTGACACTGCTACAGGGCAGCTGTCTTCAGGGCAAGCATCATGATCATCGCGGACATCCTGAGCTGGTAAAAGAAACGCAATTAGCCAGAGAAACAACATCAGTCCAACAGCACGTGGTCTGCAAGTGGGACATAGCACAGTCAGTACTACACAGGGTTTGGCCTGGGAGAGGAACGGTAACTGAGTACCAAATAATATCTAGACTGGGAGAGGAGGAATGTCAGTGCTATTGGGGTTCGTAACATGGAGAGTAGCCTGGTCAGTGTTATAGAGGATCTGAACTGTGGGAGAGGAGCATTGTCAGTGCCATAGTTTAGTTAGATCACCGCTAACCTGACAGCTCAGATGTTGGTCATTGTTTAGCTTGGGAATCTGGCTAGTCAGTACCAGACACCACGTGTACCGAGCCTGGTATAGTGCGAGTCCACAGGAGATCTGCTCTCTCAGTGAATTCACACCCAAAAGGGGTAGCGATGGAGTCCTGTAGCTCAGTGGTTAGAGCACTCGCTTTGCAAGTGAGAGACCTGAGTTCAATTCCAGGCAGAGGGCGAAACCTTGGGCAAGTTTCCTTACTCCACACAGAGCCTAATAATAATCCCTCCAAAACCAAAACCAATAATAAATTGGTCATTTTCAATCTACGACTGTTTGTGGGACATTGCTGTGCGTAATTGGCTGCCGCGTTCGCCCACAAATATACAGTCAATTCACAATACAGTGTGTTCTGTGAAGCGCTTTGGGATGTCCTCCTGACATGAAAAGTGCTATATCAAATGCAAGGATTATTATTATTATTATTATAGCGTTCTAACACGGTTGGAGCAAACCCAATGCAGGGACTTAGCATGTAGGTGAGGGACAGGAAGGAAACACATTTTACAGACTTTATGATTCACAGTTAGAGCCTTAAGTGCAATAGACGACATTCGAACACGGCTTATCTTCTCTGCCTAGAGTTATGGATGAACCCTTACTGATTCCTCATTATCCACTTGCTGTGATTAAAGCCCAGAGTCGTGGACAGGACACTTGGTTGCATGCTACTAAATCACAGGAATTTTTCACTTTTAAGTGTTTTTGCCAAAATAATACTGATCTTTCAACAAATCTCTTCAATTAATAGTATGATTATGAAGTGGGCACCTTATGTGTATACATCTGTCTGCGGACAATTACACACGGCAGCGCTTAATTGTAAGAGATCACAATGTTTCAAATACTTGTGCAGATTTATCATTAAGATGTAGTTAGCCTTTTCCAGTGATGTGCGTTCCTTTCCAAATATTTGATGTCTGGTGATTATTAATCAGATGTTTCCAACTACTTCAGATACACAAGGCTTACAATAAGCACATACCACATGGATACAGCAACATTTTTCTGTTAATGTTTTGTTTCTATTGCTCAGTGCAAATTAATAACATGCTATAATGGTATTGAGAAAGAGTCTGAATTAAGAATGATGTTTCCGCAGTTAAACTGGGTCATAGCCTATATGTAGCTAGTCTGAATATAGAGACTAGAAAAGGACAGATGATCAAATGATTGATACATCAGATGCCTATATTATTTAATCGCTCATACTAATTTTATTACTACTTATAAGAGGAAATATGATTATAAAGAAGTTATGAAAAGATTGCTGTTTCACCATGAGAGGGACTGACTACTGGATGTGAAGACTTGATGTGGTAGGGTATTTATATCCAAGTACTGGGTGTATAGACTGTCATCCCAGTGACAGTCTATACACCCAGTAATCATTTGCAAAGTGCTTTGAGACTTTTCAACAGCGATAAGGAGCTATAACAATGGAAGTTCTTTCTTTCTATAGTCATTAGTCTTATCGGTGAAGTTATGTGGAGGGTGCAGTATTGCAAGTTGGTTTGAGACTATTTGAGAGCTACAGTAGTAATAAAAAGTATTTAGAAGAGACAACAAAAGATAGAGAAGGTATGAGCAATCATAATTGGATTAGCAGCAAATTGGTGGGTTCTCCAAGCAAATGGGGCAGATTATCAAAGGAAATCGCTTGGAACCTGGAGAAGAATGCTCTAACAGAACTACAAAGAGAAAGCCTCTTAAGCCTTATTACTAAAGCTCAGTAACATGAGGACAACAAGATGTTTTGTCTAGCGCTTCGATTGTTGTGATTTTTTTTTCACATTTTTTTGAATAAAACAAATAATTTGTTGAAAGCACCGTCTTTGTTCATTGCTTTACTGACTGGAAATGCAACACAGCTTGAGACCGTTAGGCAGACATTAACAGCTGTCGCCAAGGTAGCAACGTTTCTTTAGTAGAATGGCATTGTTGGCTACAATAACTGCTTAGAAGTCTGAAAGCCTGTAAGAGTTTTTGAGTGAAAGAGCAACTGCAGTAGTTAAGTAGGCCTTCAGGCCCAATCTTACATAAGCATCTGACTTGACATCCTTATTGAGTAGTTCTTCCAGCACCAGAAGAACTTTCAATAACCTCTTCACCCCGGCAAGGGTAAAAAGAAACACGGTTATCACTTGTTACAGCCAGTATTGCCTCCGAAAAACTTATTTAACTTGACTATCGTTTAATATGCCTTTCTGAATTCATGAAGGCCATAAATTCATTTTTTATTGATTGGATTTTCGCATTTCAAGTCTGATCCCAGACAAACTAAATATCCATTCACTCTGCAATTTATTAAACTGCTTTGAGAATTCCAATTAAGGTAGGTGTGGACCATTAAACTTGCTTTATTATTAGACACAGTATTATTTCGGAGATTCACACCCAGGATGAAATGAATGAATTAGCCTCGGCTAAAGATTGTATTTAGTGACTGCACAGCTGAGAAGCATGGTATAAAGTGTATTATCCACTCTATGAATCTGAAAACACCTAAGGTTTGCCTATTATCTCCGCGGTTGGAATTGAAAACGTGTGGTTCCGTGCACTCTGTAAAATTAAACTTTTCTTTTTTTCCCCCACCCCGACCACAAAATTTTTTTCTCTCTGTAGGTCCTCTCCATCTGTCCCAAAGATATGAGAGCTGACATCTGTGTCCATCTGAACCGAAAGGTCTTTAATGAGCACCCTGCTTTTCGACTAGCCAGCGACGGCTGTCTGAGAGCTTTGGCTGTGGAGTTCCAGACTATTCACTGTGCTCCAGGCGACCTAATCTATCACGCTGGGGAAAGTGTGGATGCTCTCTGCTTCGTAGTGTCAGGCTCATTGGAGGTTATTCAGGATGATGAAGTTATCGCGATTCTAGGTACAGTTGCTTTTGTCTTCCAACACTCCCAGATGATACCCCATATGAATGGCACTTTATAAATGCAAGTTGTTGTTTTCTTGCCTGTTTCAAAGATATTTAAGATCTTTTATTAAGTCTTATAATGCGGAAAT
This sequence comes from Callorhinchus milii, assembly GCF_018977255.1. Classification (NCBI taxonomy): domain Eukaryota; kingdom Metazoa; phylum Chordata; class Chondrichthyes; order Chimaeriformes; family Callorhinchidae; genus Callorhinchus; species Callorhinchus milii. Next base: position 3,196,704 of record NW_024704750.1, read on the forward strand.
TTCGATACAGCCCAATTTATATTTATGCAGCATGACCTATTACTTCGAAACAGATGTATGATGCACCTTTTTAAAGGTCAGCTACTTTATTAGGTCTTCCTCATTACACTCCTTTGTGAAGCAGCCCCTAGTCAGATCATACTTCACCTTTTTACCTGAAACTCATCCTTTCAAAACCTGTAACCTTTCAAACAACAACTTGTTCGGATGAATAATCTTGATCTTATTCTGACACCTCAGGATACATTTACAAGCCACACGTACACACACACAGACACAGACACACACATACACACACACACACGACCACACACACAGACGCACATAGGTTGGAAATCTAAAATTCTGCAGTAAAGCATTGTACAAAACAAGGAATTTAGTGAATGGATTGCGTTATTTTCGAGAAAGCATTCTATAATTAACGGGCTGTTCTGTTAAAAAAAGAAAGTTGTTTTGCTCATTTACATTTTCCTTTGTGTGCGAGTGGTACGTTCCCTTTCAAACAGAAATTCTTACTGTGTCAAAAATCCCTCCATGGGGGAATTGCTTCAAATTTGCGACATTTCTAATTACACTTACGAAAAGCCTAATTTCTTGAAAATAGGGATTGAGATCCTTAACCTCGCAATGTGGCAGCTGCTGCAATATCGGAAATGAAATATGCAGCATTGCTCTTGCTGTGTTGCCTTTGGAGTGTCAGAGTAGTAGAACGCGATGGAATACATTGTGCTTAAGGCAAGAGAACTGCGAGCTAGTGAGTAATTAAATTGCCTTTGCTGCCAGTTACTTACCCAATTATTTTTCAAATGTAACTCCTGTTCAAAAACATTGTAATGGGCTGGGACCGACCACACGTTTCTAAATGCGCTCTGTGTCGGAAAAGTGTTTTGCAAATCCCATTAACGATGCGTGAAGATCAGCAGGATTTCTGGGCTTGGACAGGATGATATGTAGGTCATCAGAATTCCCGAAAATAGTTGTGTGTTCATTTCTTTTCTAACAGTATTATAAGTCTTTGCTATCTAACTGAGTCCTACTGGTGAACATTCTGGAGTGTACTAAATTAGATTACAAATCTATTTATATCTTATGCATGTATAATATATATATACATACTGTATAGATATATATATATATGTTCTAGATGGACAAGCAGATCTTGTCATCCTACGCCTAATTCTCTGGAATTAGATAAACAGGATGCATCCCTCCAGGGAGAGAGTGCGGTTTCCAATCCTTTTATGTGAAGGTGGCATGCATGGAACTCCCAGTTCAGTTTGTTTTGGATAATCTCGTGCATATTGATGGGTTTCTGCATGTGTCTGGCATCAATACAAGTCGTTGTTATAATTCTTGCATTTGATATAGCACCTTATCACATTGCGAAGTCATCTCGAAGTTCTTTGCAGAACATACTGTAATGTGTGACTGTGTATACTTGGATGTTGTTATAATACCCAGTGTAAAATAGTAAATCATTTTTTTTCTAAACTCTTTTTCCAGGGAAAGGCGACGTATTTGGCGACGTCTTCTGGAAGGAAAGTACCTTGGCTCACTCCTGTGCCAATGTGCGGGCTCTAACCTATTGCGACTTGCATATAATCCATCGAGAAGCCTTACTCAAGGTTCTGGAGTTCTACACGCCATTTGCCAACTCTTTCTCGCGAAACCTCATATTGACCTGCAACCTGAGGAAGAGAGTAAGTTGCCAGTGGATTGGATATTATCGTCTTATTGGTGTATGTTCATTGATCTTGTTTGGCAATTAACGTCAGTTTATTCATGATCTTCTGCTCCTGTTGAATTGCTTCCATTTTCTGGAGGTAAAATCCATTCTGTTTAGTCAGATTTACTTTTCCTATAAAAGGAGGAAGTGAGAAGATATGGGTTTCAGCAGCAACGCATAAGTATTTCTTGTGTTCATAAATGACTTCGCACACCTTTAAAACTAGCTTTGTGAATGTGGAAGAATGCTTAATGACTGCTATCAGAGTACAACTTAATGCATTGTGTTAATTCCTATCATTACATGAATTACATTAAATACATCTAATTTCATTCAGTTAATTAGAAAATAGCATTTTTCACCATAACTCAAAACCGCACGTCCTATTTTACCAGACACATTTGTGTGTTACAGGTAAATTATTCATGAATTATACTCATTATACCAGATATAAATTTGTGCTCTGGCGAGTTTAATTCCCTTTTTTATTTGCTTTTTGGATAAGAAGAGTAGTTTACCCCTGGAAGCTCCATGTTTTATATTTTGTGTTGCATTGGGTTCTTCAATACAGTATCTCACTTTTCTCGTTGTGTCTGCCTTCCATGTTCTGTATCATGTGTGCGTGTGTATGTGTGTGTGGTGTGTTGTGTGCTTGTCTGTGTGTGTGTATTCTCTCCATCTCTCTGTTTTGCTTTGATGTACATTTAGTTTCCTGTGTGTATTTTGCTTCCCTCTTTCTATGTGTCTGATCCTCATACTCTGTCTCAGTTCATTTTCTCTGCGTATAAGTACATTTTATTGATGACATTTTATAGAAAATTCAATACATAGATTCTGTTATCTGAAAAAATAATCTTATTTCAGATATACGGAAGAATTTGTCTATGTGAACTTCAAGAAGCTACAATTAAGCTTTTTGGACATATATTCATTTAGTTGCCATCCTTTCTGCAAACATTGCGATTAGATATTTAGATATTAGATATTCAGTTATTAATAATTGTGTTCTTACATCACTGGATTCCTGAATTTCCCTCTGGTGAGCCTCATAAAGTGTGTTTCCTAATGGGTGAGGGGGTGTGAGGTGGGAGGGAGCTAATATCCCCCATGTTGTTCTGAAAACTTTATTGAACGTCACTTATTATTTTTATTGCAGAGCACACAGCAGAAGCCATTTTACCGATTGCGGAAAATAAACAAAAAAAAACACATTTCAAACCTAGCTATCGATTTGTGCCAGCAGAAAGGTTAAATTAAGAATAATTGATACCTGGGAACGATTGCAAGACAGTAATCTAATCGAGGAGTTCAGACAGTGTCAAAAGCCATCCTCGTGAAGCCCGAGAAGTTAATAGCGTCCTTTTGAAATACAAGATGAAATTCTTAAACTACCTGCAGACTTCTTACTTTTTAATTTTAGCTGCCATTTTGTAACTCACTTTTATATGCTGGTAACAGCTATTATTGGCATCTACAACCACTCACCCACTTCATTTCAATGATAATTTTAAGCACTTTTGAGACGTCTTCCCTCAGGGAAGGTGCTGTATGAATGTAAATGTATCACGAGAGGTATGGGTGAAGATGGCACTTGGGGCCCATTTGATCTGATCTTTTCAGAATATCCACCCTCTTGTCAGTTTGCTATCACATCAGATTGTTTCTCAAATGAGATAAGGAAGCTGACCTCATCCACCCTTCCTGTCTCCCAAGCCGGTTGTTAATTACAGTCTACGGGAAGAAATTTTTCCTGGTGTCTGTTTGGGTATTGCTTTTCTTAACCCTTGAAACCACCATCTTGGCTTATCTGAAAATATTGTTCTGGATTTACAGTGTGTTGAGGAATGTGTGGAAACTGCAAGGCATATAATGATCAGAAGGGAATCCGGTTAGTTTGATGGAGCCCTGTTGCTCAGTGGTTAGAGCACTCGCCTCGCAATCAAGAGACCAGGGTTCGATTCCCGGCAGAGCGAAACCTTGGGCAAGTTTCCTTACTCCACACACACACACCTGATAATAATCCCTCAAGAAAAAAATAATAATAATAATAATATTATAATAATAATAATTTGGTCATTCAATCCATGATTGTTTGTGGGACGCTGCTGTGCGCAATTGGCTGCCGTGTTTCACCCATAAATATACAGTCGATTCATTTTACAGTGTATTCTGTGAAGCGCTTTGAGACCTCTCGAAGATGTGATAAGGCGCTATAGCAATGCAAGGATTATTATTATTTATTATAATATTCCGTGGAATTTATAAGCATTTTTAAAATATTTCTTCTGTGTATATAATCCCTTTTCCCATTTTGCCTGTATAAAAATACCATTTACTCTCACAGCAATCATTTCTATTTCTGCAGCGTGGTTCAATCACCGGAATTGTTTAGCAAATGCTACTGAGCTGGCTTTGAGAGATGACTGTTAGGGAAAGAGCAGGTTTCATTTTCTAACTGCGATGCCCAGTAGCACAGTGAGTACATGCTCGAGGCTAGGGCTCCTATGGTGCTATTATCTTTTGGAGCCAGTGGTTTAAACAAATGAATAGGGCAGCATTTGGAACACTGTTGTGTCAAGTTCATCATTTTCTGATGTTGCTTTGGTGACATCTGCTGAGTTTGATAGCGAATTGATAACGAGGCAATTCCTGCTGTTATATAGAGCACCTCAGTTCTGCAGCGTGGTTTCATTTGTTTGTGCGATTAGGGCCATATCTTTGTGGCATTTTATTTTATTCCATTTTTAAAATATTTGGTGGAGGGAAGAGTATTTCATCTAAAGGCTATGGTTTCCACGTACCCTCGACTACCATCAGTTCAAAGCCCCATGTCGGGACTTTTTACATAAACAGTACATTATTTTACTGTATTTACATTCCTTTGTGCAGTCATCAAATACTGTATGTAACTACTCCTGCAGAAAACGGACACGTGTGATATTCTTCAGATTCCAAGAGACATTTCAGGACACTGACACATCCCTAAATGTAATAATCTATGAGACAAAAGCACTTATTTCTCAATAACAAAATAATGACAATTACATCTCGGAGGTGAGGTGACCCAGTTGTGACATTTTTCTCCAGGTAATATCATCGCTGCAGCAGTAGAACAAAACCCAACGGAAATCCAACCAGTACACAGTAAGGAAGAGAGCTTCTAATATTCCCTGCTGTCAGCTTTATATAAACTTCAGGCGCTTTGGCTTTCATGACCTTCGCACCAGGCAATGTCCCTTTTCACAAGCAGTCATTTTCCTTAATCACAGCCTGACAGCAGCCCCTTCACTGTGTTCGCAGCCGGTTTGTCCAGAGAACACACTTCAGTGCCATATATGATAAGACAACAACAACAAATTACACTTGTATAGTGCCCTTCACGTCAGAAACACTTCCCATAAGAAATTAAGCTGCAGATACAAACTGACCATCAGGAACTTTCTAACTCATCTGTTGTACTGGTAAAGGCCTTTTTCATCTCAAACAGCTTTTGGTTTTGAAAATTTGACAACCGTTTTGTTCTTTGTTCCCTGATTTGCAAACAATCTGAATATTATAATCTTAATTATACTACTTCCCCTCCTATTAAATAATGCCACAGGCTTTTGCAAACCAAGTGCTGTGCTTATGTTTCCAACTGGAAATATTTTAATCGCAGAAAAATATTTCCCACAAAACATCAAAGATGAACTGGTAACAAGGCTCCGTTGATTGGCATCAGTCAGTATCATATTTACTTACTGGTTAAGTGGTCTTGCAAGGATTTTAATGTGAGTTTAGCAACAGGGTCTAAGACGATTTTAATCCTACCTCTCTCATCCTATAGAACAAAAGAATACTAGGGTCCTTGACCTGATCACCTCCATCCTCACCCGGCTTCATTGGCTCCTCATCCCACAGACGATCGAGTTCAAGAACCTCGTCTTCAACTTCAAAGTCCTACACGATCTTGCTCTTCCCTACCTCTGCGACCTACTACACCTTTACCAACCTGTCCACTCCCTCCACTCGGCAGACATTTGCCTATGTCACGCCCCCGCCCTGCCCATTCCTAACGACGACAGCCTTTCTGTCCCCACCCTTTGGAACTACATTCTGGGGCCCCTCCACCTCGTCCACTCCCTCGCCTCCTTCAAGACCCGTCAACCGTGCCTTCGGTCACTTTCCCACACCCACACCCTTTGCCGTCCACCCTCTTGATTACAACTCCCAGCTCGGATGCAAACCCTTCACTATCCAGCACCCTGGATGTCCTCCTGATGTGATACACTCTCTATAAAATGCAGCTTGTTGTTGTTGTTGGACCCATTTTTAATGCTTTAAGCGATCTTCAGCACGTTTATTTTTAATTCAGTTTAATTTGAATCATCACATGTTTGTGCTCACCGTACAGTTAAGTGGGGCAATGCCAAGCAATGTTCTGGAAGGGTCTGTTCTGCCCTCACCTCCTGTTTTATTCACAAGGTTGAAAAATAAGGCATTGTAATAATATAAGGTAGCTGTTTCGTTCTGCTGCTTGTGTGGGAAGCTTTATTGACTATGTTGCCTATTGTGCATAAATTTTACTTCAAAGCACCCTTTGGTGAAACAATTAGAATTTTCAATTTCCCAAATGACTTTCATTCTGGCTTGTCTGAGTGAGTCTATTTAATTAAGAACAGTTGTTGCAAACACAGGTTTGAAAATCCTATGAAATATTTGTTCGGGTATTTCAGCAACAGTACTTTCCTTTCATACTTTCAGAAAATGTCCTTAAAATGCCAGACAGTCGCTAGAGTTTGAATAAGAATTTTGAATAATAATCCTTACATTTGATATTACGTCTTTCATATCAGGAGGTTGACTCAAAGTGTTTCAGAGGATATATTGTGAAGTGAAGTGACTATTTTGAAGGCAAACATATTTTATTTCAAATAAAGCGTAAGTTTGTAAACTCTGGGCTATAATGTGATATTCACGTCACAAACATTTCAATCATTTTTTAAAAAATCAACCATGTCTAATTGTACTTTGTGGTTCATAAATCAGTCATCATTTGTGACTTTAAATAGGAAATTTCTAACTGTGTAAAGTGCCAGTAATATCACAATATTGTTTTGGATGAAGAAGGCCCTTTGGCCCATCTGGTCTCATCTCTCCATAAAACCCACCCAGTGTTCTCCCATCAAACCGCTTTTTAAATGAGTCCCAGTGTCCTGGCCTCAGCCACGCTGGTATCCGAATTTTCCCTTTGCAACTCTAAATCTTTTTCCTTTTATTCTAATGGAATGCGAGAGCGCACACTCAGAAAGCGACCAGTTGTTTTTGAGTTGCCTCGGGAGACAGATTCCTAATGTAGAAGTGGTATAATAAAGGTCTTTAAAAGACCATTAGCTATGAAATAGTGGGAAATAGGATTTAAAGCTGCGACACAGTCCTGCAGATAGAGATGGGCACCATTCCACAGCATTATTACCTCTAACAGCCGAATACAAATGACATTCGGATGCCTCTCGGCGAAGTCCGCTTCCAATTTGGTAATTTGTCACACAGCAACAGTCTCTTCTTTAACACACGTAACCCTTTAGAATGCATGTCAAACTTTCCCAGCAAAATCCAACTCGATGAAAATTTTTATTCAAAGTATACTTATTTCATTTTTTTCCTCTATCTTATAATCTTCATTGTCCCCCCACTCCCCCTTTTCATTGACTCTCTCCCCTAAACCAAGGTCCCACGTCTGCCTGTATGGGTGGATTTCAGGCAATTTTGCCTTGTAAGGGCATTGGAAAACAAGTGTTTGAGGGTTATGTATAAAAGAACAAGTGTGTAGATTTTGAAAGGATCTTTCAAAGGGTTGAACCACAGGGATGACGAGAGAAGATTTACGTAACGTAAATAAAAACAGAAGTCGCTGGGAACACTCAGCAGGTCAGGCAACATCTATGGAGAGAGGAAAGTGAGTTAATATTTTAGGTCAATGACCTTTCGTCAGTTCTGACCAGTTCTGACGAAAGGTCATGGACCTGAAACACTAACTCACTTTCCTGTCTCCGTAGATGCTGCTTCGGCATGCTGAGTTTTCCCAGCGACTCCTGTTTTTGTTTCAGATTTCTAGCATCTGCAGTATTTTGCCCATCTGCGTAACTCAGTGGTGGAAGTGAATAAAAATCAGAATTAGGAATGTGGGCTAATAGAGAAATGTTCAGGTTCCTGCTGTGAGTTTCATTGTTTTCTCAGGGTCTTGAGGTGAGATGTCAGGATCTCAGAGTAAATGTAAAATCCATCCTAGAATCTACGGCCAGTGCAAATTTAATCCATCTTCTTTCAACTCATCAAAACCTGAGCTCACTTCACTCCTCTGTAGATGAATAAACCGCAGTAGATGCAAGGTTAGCTTGGAACATCAACTGGTTGTCACAAAGTATATCCAATCCCCAGCTTCACCATCAAAGAGGGGATCTACGCACTTGATGGAATGATAAAAATAACCTTTTTTTTCTCTACTATTAACAAAGACATTTCTGATAAATAAATACCTGAAGTAATTTAACATTGAATCTTTTCCACACATCAAAAGCACTGCGCTTGTTCCTCTGTGAGATTGCTTGTGGTGCTGTTTTTACGGTCCATTTCATTCATGACATTTCTTCTTTACATTGGTACCTTGCACTCTATGGGCTTTCTGATCACCGAAGATAATTATATCCAAGTGCATTGAAAGCTTGGAGTTCGAAGACCCTTTTTGAGCCTTTGGATGGTCGTTTCTTCTTGTTTCATGTTTCACATGTTTCATTGAGATGACTTTTTTTTCTGTTTTACTGTAAATTGTGCACTCAACTGGTTTTGAGTGAAAAGAATGAAATCTCTAGCCCTGTTTGCTCATTTCTCTTTCTTCATTATAGATTTGATAAAGATCTTAAAGGGGTTTGATTTTGATTTTTTGAAGTGAAACATAACAGTCATGTATTACTTAAAGGAATTGTGCTTTCAAAACAATCCAACTGAACCTTTGCCTGAAATTAATCGTTCTCTTTGTAATAAGTTGTTAATAAGGTATGAATTTCGGAAGTTTGATAACCAAAATTTGAAAACAATAATTCAGCATAAACAACAAAACTACATTTATAGAGCGTCTTTCGCGTCGGGAGGACATCCCAAAGCGCTGAACAGTCAGATGTCGGGGCCCGAGCATGGGGGAGGGGTGGCGTAGAGGTGAGGGAAGGCAGAGAGGTGGGAGGGAGACCAAAGGCACGGTCGAAGAGAAGGGTCTTGAGACCGGCCTTGAAGGAGGCAAGCGGGGAAGCGAGGTGAAGGGACCGTGGGATGGAGTTCCAGAGTGTGGGGGCAGAGAGGCTGAAAGCCCGGCCACCGATGGTAGGATGAGTTGAAATATTTCTCAGTACCGTTTCCTTCTGTTCCATGGATTCCAGTAATGCTGGGTTGAGAGTGCTGCTGACAAGATTAGCACTGTTTAAGAGAATCCCAATTATTTTGAGCTAACATACAGCAATAGTCTTGCCATGAAGGGAAGAGTCAAAATGCACATGATCCCCTTTTTCCCCGTGCTAAATTACAAACGTTAAGATACATTAAATAGTTAATTTCAAAAACCTGTCTTTCTTGCTCCATGCATAAAGCTTTGATCTGTGGGTTGTTCTACTGTGCTTTCCCATTGATGTGCTCCCCTACATCCTTGGAATACACGTTTCTAATTGTAATTAGCCTTTGATATGCATTATTCTCATTGTTTTGGGTACTTCAGGCTCAAATTATGATCCGATGTAACATTGTGTTAATATCACAGGAGCAATGCTGGCAAGCAGGAGAACACTTTAAATGTTCTATTATAGTTCTTGGAATAAATTATCCTTTCTGAAAAGTTTCGCGATCACAAAGCCGTAAAAACATAACCATGGCAAACAAAAATACAATTTGTATCGTGGTCCTATTAGGTAAACATTATTATAACAATGAACCTGATTTTCATCAGTTTTGTTGTGCTTGACTTCATGCCTTTAACTCATTATTTTATATGTTCTCGGGTTAGAAAACCACACTTGAAATAGTTTCTACAAAACTAATCTGAATTTTGTTCTTACTAAAAAAAGCGGTTGAAAAAAAACTGGTCTGATTCTGTCAATCATAAAGCAAATTCCCAGAAGTGTCACTGGGTAACTGTTTCTCTAGGGTATTTGTGATTGACAGTGATCCGTCAATCAAAAACATGTCATATGGCAGAAATCAACTGAGGATTTTTGGATTGAGGAAGTCCTGATTTTTTTTGTGTGTGTTGGGATTATATAATGTGTTGGACCCAAAGGTACAATAGAAAAAACAACTACAGCATTGCTTGGATGCTGTGCCCATCACCAGCTATTCTGACATTTTCTAGCCCGTAATAATAATGTCAATTTCACTTCGTTGCACCTCTGCACATTTTAAATCCAATATTTCACACATTTATTTCCCACAATATTGACAGACATTATTTCTTTTGTAAACCACAGACTTCTTAGAAGCTGATATTTTTTCCCCCCCCGTTATTAAGACTGGTATAAACCATTCAGTGAGTTACAAACAGTTCTGTCTCATCCAGTAATTCTTTAATTCCCACCCTCTCCCATGGGTAGTTAAACTCGACCTCTAAAACGAAAACTGAAAAGATAAATATGGACTGGTTCATGGACCGACCGGCATCTTTTCAAGCTTCAAAAGCATAGTTGACAAAGATAGGTTTGTGCCAGTACATTTATACTGCAACTAGCAGAAAGCCCAACTAGGCTAAAGGGCCTCTGTGAATAAACATGTAACATGACGGTTTAAAGAATGAATGCTTTTCATGTCTTCAAAAGGAACCTGCCTTCTGCATTAGCGAGTTGCTACCTTCCTGGTACCAGTAGCCCCTTTGCTCTTTATGGTGCTGTAATGGTTCTGGAGCAGAGTTCTGCAAATACTCCCTTTGCAAACCCTCATTTCTGAGCCATGTTTCATTAACTCCAGTGGATACAATGCTGCAGATTTTCTTGATTATTAGTCTGAGCATTACAAAGTGGGGAGGCCAGATGTCTGATGACACCCTGCAGACTCCAGACTTAACTGAGATCAACAATTCCCACTAAAACTTCTTGTTTGGGTGCTCTACACTTCACCTGACAAGTGGAAGAAACCTGCCAAAGAGATTTTTGAACATGCTCCAAATAGTCTCTCCTATTGCTCCTAGCGTTGGTTGATGGGTGTCCTAAGGCTCTCGTTGATGGATTCTCCCACAGGCTTGACCTTTTGTAGTGGAGAAACCACAACTGTAATGTATCGGTGCTCTCATCCTGACCTTGTGAAAGAGTGGAGCTCTGTGGAAATGATCTAATTTCACGAGATTTCCTCTCAAATGGCCAAAATAGAGTTTTTGACCTCATGCCATGGGCTGTTCAAATTGGCATTGAAAGCATTCTGAAGGTAGCGAGGCAGATGTCATCTGTTCTGGAGCAGTAATTCCATTTTAATCGTCTCCTGTCTTGTCGATGGCTAAGTTGAGAGCTGATCCCCTTGACAGGTATTTCCAATGGAAAATTGTTTTGCGGGGAGAGAAAAAAAAGCAATGAAACATTGCAGCACTTACCAGGTAATTTGAAACCCAAAAGCAGCTGGAGAATATCACGCAGTGTTATGTCTGTATCAGCACCTGAGGATGATGGGCTGCATTACGTGGTTTCCGTCTAAATACACAGAGCGTTTTTTGAAGCAAACAATTGCAAATGAGTGAAATTTAAATTGAAGAGCACATTGTTTATTCTAACCAGAAACCTTACACTCAGGGATTTCTTTCTCATAAAAGGAATAAATATTTAATCGGGACTAAAATAAGGCAGCTTTACTGCCAGTAGTGACAGAGATACAAAAAAATATGATATAGAACAAATACGTTTTTAGAATAGACAGTGTTGAAACATCACTGTGGGTGTGACTCAGTAGGCGTAGTAGGTATTTTTTGAATTGTAATAAATTGAGCAAAAATAATGAAACATCAGGGTAAAGAAACTGTAAAGAGGAGGTAGGAATTTGGCAAAATTATTTATTGGCACTTTATGGCTGTTCATAGGACAGTGCTGTGCACAAATTGGCGGCTGCATTCACATACAAAATACACAGTCACTTCACTTTACAGTGAAGCACTTTGAAACATCTCATCTTAAATACGAGTAGTATCCACATCCCATCAGTTTTGGCCAGGCTCCACTGGCACCCCATCACCGAACGGATCATTGTACTAAACCACACTGGGGGAAGAGTCAAGAGAAAGGGAGAAAAGAGAGACAGAAGAGTATCAACGAAAAGGATACTCTATGTGGGAAGTGGAGAAAATAACTTCTCCCAATTAAAGAAAAGATCATTAATCATGGTGCCGCAGTCTTTAGTTAGTGCTATGCATCATTTTCTGTGTCTGCTCCAAACCGCTGATTAATTTTTGGGGAGAATAAAGTTAGTCAATCACCTATAGCTTCACAGGAATGTTCAAGATCAGAAAACATCTGTCCAGTCCCAAAGTAAAATCCAAATAAAAAATGAAAAATCTCTTATCCCTTCAACTGTATTTTCTATCTAGTTTCAACCCAGAAAACGGCAATGATAAGTGGCTTACTTCCACTAATATTACACATCAACTTTCACTGTGTCCCAGCTGTCTCTTTGTACGAGCAATGTGGGCCATCTCCAGAGAACATTACTGTTCTTTAGATACCTCAAGAATTGATGTCTGTATTAATGCATTTCTTATGAACCAGAGCAAAGCAAACTAGGTTGCAGTAGCTTCCCATTTTTGGGGGGGCAAGTTTTTATGAACAGTACTGAATCCTCATATTGCCCCAGTTTTCATTCCCTGTAGAATGCATGTTGTTTAACGTCTCAAAATAGCAATGAATAATTTATTAAGAAGCGATTCTAAATGACTGGAGACTTTGATTATTTATTGAGAGTAATGGTTGCTCAGTGTAGCGATTATGGCCCTTTCTGTGGCACTTAAAACCTCGCCAAATGTCCTGTATGCCGTGATTGAATTGGTCATGCTTTTCGATGTTGGATCAGGGGAGGATTTCACCGTGATTAGAAAGGCGATTGGAAAATTCTCATTCAATCATTGGCAGCAAACGTGAGCTTGGGCAAAACACACAGAGCTTCACCTTTTCAATTTCTCAGTGTTGCTTCGTTTTAATGAAAGGAAGCTTTTTTGTAAGAATTGTGAACGTAATACAGAGGACAAATAATGTGCTAATTATTGAAGCGATCTGCATGTGATAGGAAGCAAGATGTTACGCGATAACATTGGCTAAGATTAGAAAAGATCTATTTTGAACTAAAGGATAAAATGCTGCTTCCTGACAATTTTAGCAATTTTGACGATGTAGTTTTACAAGATGAACACATTGGAAACACTGATAAAATTGTTACATGTAGTGGCTAATGCAATATCTCGCCCCAAATGCTTGAAATTTAAGCTATACTTTCTGTTCTGCCCAATTTTGCTTTTTTTCTACATTCATAGATCATAACAGCCTACAAAGCTAGGTCAATGAAGTCAATTGCAGTACACACTGTAGAATTGCTAATACAATAAACAACGGAATTGTATTGAAGTTAATCCCTATTCCAGAAGGCTATGTATGAATCATTGTAAATTTTATTGAAGCAACATTTTTTTCATTAATCCACATTAGCGTAAATATATGCTGTATTTTTTAATGCAGGGCATTGTAAAATAGGCCAGAATCTCAAGTTGTTTATATTTGAAACCACATTGAAACATATTGCAAAATTCCTGTTAAAATGTATAATGATTTACTTTTAGTCAATAAGTCTTTGAATGCTAGTGAGAAGAAAAGTAAGAGTTTGATATGTTATAGATAGCAATATGCTTTGCATTTGATACAGTGCCTTCCTGTATTGTCGAGACATCTCAAAGTGCTTCACACGATTTTACTGTGAAATGCAATTACTTTGTAGACATAAAATCTGAATATATATAAAGGATAACATATATATGAAGGTCAGAAAGCTGTAATTCTCCTTCCCTCATGCATTGCTACATAAAATACACAGTTGTTAAATAATTAGATGATAATAATTGTCTTTAATTGCTCCCTCTGATCTCAGCATAGCTTTACAAAACCATCAGAAACATCTGCAGAACCAAAATCAGGAGCTATATACATAACTGTATACATATATATTATAGAGGTGATATATACCCATATATAGAGAGATAACATATACATCTAAAGATAATATGTAGATATATATAGAGAGGTGATCATATACAGAATATTTGGATTTATAGATATATATATGTATGTAATGAAATTTTAACTTCCAGGTTCAGATCTATCGAATCATCGAGTTTGTGGAAACTACCGATGTTAGTGCACGTCAACATTACAGATTCTGTTGTGTTTTAAAAGGAAAAAATAAATTCACTGTAGAATAATCTGCTTCCCATATTATTTCATTACACATTTGAATAATTTCAGTAGCCTGAAATGGATTTGTAGCTCAGCTGGTTTAAGCTTGCAGTTTTATTATGATAGGCTAGCCTTCAGTGCCCACCTGATCCTTTTTGCACAAATTTCTCAAAATTGTTTGGTGAGAAGAATAAAATCCCTCCCAAAACCGTGACTATTCTATAGAGCCTCTAAATTGTTGTGAAAATCAACGGTCAAAACTTCCCCTTTTACGGACTTGAATGGGAGTTACTGATACCGTTGTACACGACATAAGTTGTGACATATTTCTACTGTAAAATATACTCCTGAAATATAAAAGAATTCATAATTCTAAAGAGTATCCTGCTAGACAGTACAATACAATTTATATTGATATAGCGCCTTTCTTGTCGGGAGGACATCTCAAAGTACGTAACACTGCTGGTTGGCACCAATGTTGGGCTGGAAACCAAAGGAGATGACTAATGCGGTCATAGTGTTGTGTCTTGCGACAGACCTTGAATGAGGTGATGGATTAATAATACTTCCATTTTATATAGTGCCTTGTCATGCCATCAAAACGTCCCAAAAAGACTGACAGCAATTACTACCCTGTGTGTTGACTGCATTACACACAAGGGAGACTGTCCTTTTTTGTAGGCAAATAGGTATTTTCTATACAGATTTATTAGATGCATTTAGATACTTGAGGAACTCTAGTAATAATTTCTGCTGCCTCACAGACGATAATAGTAATCATTACATTTCATATAGCGCCTTATCACGAGACGTCTCAAAGTGCTTCACGGTATATACTGTAAAGTGAATTGACTGTATATTTTGTGGGCTGATTAGACCTTGCACTTTTTTTTCTCCTGATAGCTTCAGACTCTCAACACTGTTGCAGGTAATGGTTTATTTGATATTCCACTAATATTTCAAATTATTCATGCTAAAACTTTTGCATTTAAAATGCAATTGGTATTACAAGTAGAGGAAACGTACAGTGCATTTCATTGAAAAGGAAGCATAAAATTCGTACTGTAAAGAATTCATGTACACTTTCCAATTACATTGTTTCAGCAACATTGGGTTTAATTAAGAATTTTTTGGATCTAGCTATTCAGAGGTCAAATAATGTCGCTTACATGAGTACTTTGATAGACGTTTCATTTTATTTCCGGCACAAGGGAACCATTTATACAGCTTCAAGTAAAACCTACAAAGATAATGTCAGTAATTAGTCCATAGACTATAAGCGTGGAGCTCAAATGACTTCTCTGCCCCCCTGGTATCAAACATTCAGATTCATCAACCTGGCCAAACCTTTAAAGATCAGGCAGGTTGCAGTCAGTAATTACTCCTGCTGAGAAATGCAATGGCATAATATTGTGCTTTGGGTGAGTCATTCAATCAGGAGTCAAGTAGCTCAGTGGTTAGAGCACTCGCCTCACAAACGAGAGACCTGGGTTTGATTCCCGGCAGGGCGAAACCTTGGGTAAGTTTCCTTACTCCACCCGGCTGATAATAATCCCTCAAGAAAAAAAAACAATAATAAAATTAGTCACATCAATCCAAGACTGTGGTGGGACACAACTGTGTGCAATTGGCTGCCGCATTTCGTCCACAAATATACAATCAATTCCATTTGCAGCACATTCTGTGAAGCGCTTTGAGACGTCAAGATCAAATGCTATATCAAATGCAAGGATTATAAGGTCCTGTCTGCCTGTTCAGGTGGATTTTAAAGATCCCGTTGCACTATTTGAAAAGAGAAGGGAGTTTCTCCTGGTGTCCTGGTCAACAATCTATTCAAATCACTTTATGGCTATTTTGCGGGACATTTTTGTGCGCAAATTGGCCCCTGTGTTTGCCTACAAACTACCCGGTCATCATACTTTACAGTAAATCCTGTGATCGCTGCGGGATGTCTTCCTGACGTGAAAGGCACGATATCAAATTCATCATTGCGGATGTATGTGTTCACTTGAGACAACTGTCACAATAGATGTGCCCTGCGATGTGATAATTATCACCGATGAAAATGATCACACGACACGAACCGGTGCGGTCTGTGATGTGACGATGATCGCCGGTGGAAATGATCACACGCCACACTGCATTTTTCTGCCCCACATTTCTGTGAACGTAAATGTAAACAGTTCAAAACACGAGCTGATACGAAGCACAGAGAGAATTGATTGTACGCAGAGTGTTTGAGGCAGGCAGATTCAGGCCGTCCTCCCCATGTGAAAGCTGTTATATAAGTTTAAATTGTATTGTATTTGCAGATTTGCATGTTCATGATCCACGGGCAATTAACAAACTGGTCTTAGTTCCATTTCTTTCAAGACGAACATTGTACTGAAGACACAGTTGACATTAGATTGCCGAGGCTAATCTTAGGTAGAGTGATTTGAAAAAGAAAGCTGCAAAATTCGTTCAGTACGCATTAATGGTGCTTAATGCATTCTAATTCAGTTCCGCTCAAAGCATCATAGAGCAGTGTAATGTCAACAAGGAAATGCGTAATGTAAAAATGAGCCATATTTCTATTGATAGCTGGGAGCCGTCAGGCTAAGATGAAGAGGTGCAATGCCAAACTGGTGGCAATTTCTACATTGTGTGTTTAATATTTTAGCAGGCGTTTCCTATCTTATGAATTATTCATCGGGAGAAATATTTTGCTGATGCCAGTATCTAAATGGAGGGCAGGAACTAAAAATATTGTGTCTTTCTTTCTAAAGCCTTTCCCTCTCCACCCAGCGTCTGTGTTCAAGTGTTGTCAAGTCACTGACTTTTTCTTAACCTAACCTGCTATTAAGAAAAATGGTTTCAAAGCCTTTTCTGATGCTTTTCGTATTATAATAATAATAATAATTTTTACATTTGACATCAATCCTTTTCACGTCATCGAAATGTCTCCAGGAGCTTCATAGGATTTACTGTAAAGTGTAGTGACTGTGTATTTGCTGGTGAACGGGGCAGCCAATTTGCACACGGCAATATCCCGCCAATAGCCATGAAGTGAATGATCAGTTTTATCTGGGAGATTGTTGGCCTAGCAACAGAGGTACATGCAAATGTTCTATTTTTATATTGAATTTAGTAGGTTAGGTTCAATGTTGCAGTAATAAAACTGTCCCGATATTTGAGCAGCTTTAATATATTGTGAGTGTGTTTTCAGCAACGCAGCTGGAAATGTGCTGAACTGGTCAGCAATGCAGATAAGAGTCTCTGGGAACTTTCCAACAATATAAGGGATAGTTAAACTACTACATAGCCAAACTTGTTCAACTCTCGGTATTGCTTAGGTGTCAAAAAGAGCTTCACAGTTGGCTCAGTTGGTAGCACTCTCAGCTCTGAGTCAGAAGGTTGTGGGTTCAAGCACCAAGTTGGGACTTAGAAACCTTGTTAATTTGCCGCTGGCCAAAGGTTGCGCAAGGAGATCTCGTCTTCATGAACACGATATTCTTCGCACATTTCTCAACATGTAGCCAGCCAGAGGCTCTGCCGTTATCTCATTACTGCCATTAAGCAACAAAGACCACTGGAGTTGTCAACATAGCTTCAGTGATTAATGGCTTAATACTGTGGTTTGTTTTGAATAAACTGAAAGCAATGAATTTTCTTTCCAAATGATATCAGGTTACAGCATTTGAGATTAGTAACACTCTCTTGCATGGCTGTTCATTTCAGGAAAGCGACAAAGGATAATGTTCATCTTGCAGTGCAAGAGAGACATTCAAATGAATGGTTCTAAACAGAAAAACTGGAGCCTACTTTCACTGGAACAATGAAGGTTGAGGAGAGGTGTGGGCGTTTTGATAGAGTTGATGGGGAGGAATTATTTCCACTGGTCAGTGAATCAGTGACAAGAGAGCATCAGTTTAAAATAATTAGCAAAGGAGCAAAGATGGATATTAAAAGAATTTTGTTTAACAATCGTGAGCTGTTAGGATGTGGAATATCTTGCTGGGCTAGTGGTTGAGGCAGGATCCAAATTAGCTTTCAAAAGGGAACTAGATAGATATCTAAAAAGGAGTGAGTTTGAAGTTTCATCCTTAATTGGACTTCTCTTCCTCTCTCCGTTCACTAAACATTGGCAGATAATTAATTAATTTCTATTCACTGTGGCAATGAGGAGCATCGACAATACAAATTAGCTTGAGACAGTGTGCTACCAAGATAAGTAGAAGTCCTTCAACCTCCCCTTAGAGGAATGCTTCATTCTCTCTGGGATGCTGCCTTTTTGATGTAATTTATACCCAGTTACTGCCCCATTGTGCAATGCCTAATTCTCTTCACAAAAGAAACTAGTCCAGGGAGAGACTCCACTGGAGGCCCAGTGGATTGCAAACTTTAATCCCTGCCATTTTATGACCGGCCCTAAAACCCCCATCGGTTTCACAAAGGAGAACGTATAATAGGATTAAAGTGGTCAATTACGCTGATGAAAATTAATTTTGGCTGCAAACATTTCAATCTCAGCGTGCCGATTCATACGAACGGTGTGGCAATTCATCACTTTCTAACTGTTGAAACGCTGCCAATTCTTCGCCAAGCAACCAATGATAGTGCACGTCCATCCAGTTTGGGATTAATTGGACACACGGAGAATACTGCTACAATGTGTCATTGTAAAATTGCTCCAAACCCGATTACTGTTTGATTAAGAATACCAATTTTAAGTCAGCATTGAAAATTAATTGCATTTGCATCGCTCGCAGCAACTGCACAGGTTAAATAGCTCTTTAGTAAAGTATTTAATGGGTGTAGATTTGATGAAAGAGATACTCATCTATAACAAGAATGTATTACAAGAGAAAGTGTTCATACTTGATATGAGAAGCCATATAAATAAGAAGTGGCACACTGTGTGATTGCCTCTTTGTCTTGCATAGATTTCTCTCTGAGGATATTAGTATTCCTTACACTTGATATAGTGTCTTTCATATTATTGAAACGTCTCGAAAAGCATCACAGAACTTACTGCGGAGTGTAGTGACTGAGTATTTTGTGGGCAATATTCTGGTGCTCGGAAACAATCCTAGACAGATAACATTTGTCCAGTACAAAACAAGACCTTTGGAGTCTGTTACCATTTCGGAAAATAACAGGTTTAAAAAAAGTCAATTATTTCATTCCATTTACCTTTCGTTGCAATGATTTTTCCCCCCATTAGACAGAAGGTGGGTCACCAGAAACAACCCTTTCACACCCTCATTAGCTAAACTCCAAATGAATCCTAATAATAATCCTTGCGTTTGATGTAATGCTTTTCACGTCAGCTCAGTGTGCTTCACAGGATAAACAACAAAGTGTAGTAACTGTATATTTTGTGGACAAATTGTGCTGTGAGTGACCTGATGCTATAATGAATCGCACCATAATAGGTTTCTACTGTAGATGCTCATTACCATTTCGTCTTTCAACGTTACCTCACTGGGTGTAGGCTTTTGCAGCTGCCAAGAAGCTTCAAGCAAAAATCAACCAACAATATTGCTTAGTTTTCAATAAAACTGAGAAAAGCGTTTTGCTAACAAAAAACAATCAAGTACTGAATAACACTGCATGGCTGTTATGTGAAGCTACAGGCCTCGGCACAAATCAGCTAATGAAAACATTTAAGTTCCAACTTCTGGTGCACTGTTCTATGTGAGTTCTTTAGTAAAGATCATCTGGCTATAAATAAATAGTTGGTGCAAGTACCTTTTAACTCCTACAATGCAGAAATTTTGCCCACAAAATATCTAGTCAACGCTCTTTACAGTGTATTCTGTGAAGCGCTTTGAGACGTCTCAAAAACGTTATAGGGCACTATATCAAATGCAAGGATTATTATATTATTATAAATATGTTAGCATAATAGATGCAAATGTGATCATTTAAGGATATTATTATAACTATATCCTAAAAGTGACTCTTTTGACCTTGATACATTAGGTGCTGAACTTCAACTGTACGTTGTATTGAGGAATTCTTGAAGCTACGTCAAACTGGGAGGGGTAATGGGAGAATCTCAAATAAACTACACATTGAGATAAATATCTATACTTTCAGGATTTTAAAGACCTTTTTGCCAATGAAAATAAGTTCAGCTTTGCTTGCATCTCCTCAACACTGAAGAGCTTTAAGTCCCACAAGACATTATTGATCTCTCCGAACCCATTTAAATGTCCTTAGAAAGGAAGACACCTCAGACCTCGCAAGATATTCCAACCGCCTTGTCACAAAGCAAAGACCTACCAAAGATCAAAATAAGAACAGTCAAATGCACTTAAAGGCGTACTCTAACCTTGTGATTAGCATCATTGAATTAACTGTGAATCTTCAGTGAAATAAACTCACCTAAATCTATTTATTTTCTTCTCCCTACTGGTTTGATGCCAATGCTTTTCTTATTGTGAAGTTACAATCTATTGATTTTCAAATGTTCCAATTTCATAACAGTAACACTGTCAGAGATCACACCAGTTAATAAGGAACAGAGGGCATAGGGGAAGGGAACAGGAGGGAATAGGACTCATTGGGCTGAATGTTGCTTTTAATATCCCTCTCTCCAAAAAATAATTTGAATTCATCTCACCTTTGTTTTATTCTACGTGATTCTGTTGATTTTGCTCTGCATGGTCAATGATGCACAGGAAGGGGATGTTTAGGTTATCGAACTCAACAATAGAAAGAAGGTGCACAATGCAAACAGAATTACCGAAACATCTTACTTTAGTGCTTATCTGTAGAGATTGATATAGATGTTAACTTGTTTTCTCAAAAACATTTCCAATCCAGATCCCTCAACGTTGCAAAGTTGTGTTGTATTTTCACATTCAGACTGTATGAATCACGTCATTTTCAGGGTTAGAAAAATATAAGATCAGTAGGATAATAATGAGAATCCTTGCATTTGACATAGTGCCTTATGTTGTTTCAGTGTCTCAAAGTGATTCACAGGATTTGCTGTAAAAGTGTAGTGACTTCATTGGCAGGCAAAAGTTACAATGTTTGTTTATTTGAATGGGCACCATCGGGTGTTTGTTATTTGTGCTTATTACCAACCAATTTCTGTTGACTAGGAATAGGCACGAGTTATAGTGAGATCTCGAAGGACCCGCCAGTGCAGTACCTCATGTACATGTGCAAATTAGGCATCTGATGTAAAACCATGTTCACAGGACTGAAATGTAATGGAAATATTAACCTTTACTTACGTGAAAGACATGGTGCCCCATTAACTGCTGTGAAATCCATTTCCTGACCAACGCACAGAAATATTCCTGCTCCACAAAAAGAAAATCTGTTTCCAAAGGTGACGAGGCTTTTGACAACAGGGGTCAACTTTGGAAATGAGTGGTTTATTGATTCAGAATACTCACAATACTGACAGACAATCTTTGGTCATGGGTTTCTGGCAGAACCTCAGCACCAAGGAACAACAGAGTTCAAAATGTCCCGAATAGTTAAAAACAGCAGCTTAAATGGCATTTTAATGGTAAAAGCAGCTTGGGGCATCGATGCATCTCCTACAGGGAACCCAATGTACATGAATGCCAGACTGCGAAAGCTCGTCTGAAGCCAGTTTCATATCACAGCCAAAGTATTAAGAGGACGATTAAATGGATCAAAGGGCCTTTTCTTTCTCTTGGGTCAGTGTGACACTCATGTGGTTCCTTACTGGTAATGTACTTTATGACATGTTGTCATTGTTCAGTCCCTAACTACTGTGGTGCTTTTTCAACCAACCAAAGGAGTAACAATTGCCAACCGCCAACCCCACAGTTTCTCTGTAAGTTGACAACCCAAACTCATTGGGGATAAAAATTCTACAAACATTCCAAGATTTAGTCCCGCATAAAAAAATTGCCGTCAAAAGAATACATAATAATAATATTAATAATAATCATACTTGCATTTGATATATTTGTGGAGTCCTGTAGCTCAGTGATTAGAGCACTCGCTTTGCAAGCGAGAGACCTGAGTTCAATTCCCGGCAGGTCAGGGCGAAACCTTGGGCAAGTTTCCTTACTCCACACAGAGCCTAATAATAATCCCTCCAAAACCAAAAACAATAATAAATTGGTCATTTTCCATCTACGACTGTTTGTGGGACATTGCTGTGCGTAATTGGCTGCCGCGTTCGCCCACAAATATACAGTCAATTCACTTTACAGTATGTTCTGTGAAGCGCTTTGGGACGTCCTCCCGACGTGAAAAGCGCTATATCAAATGCAAGGATTATTATTATTATTATAGTGCCTTATCGCACCATTGAGACCTCTCTAAGCGCTTCGCAGGGGGTTGAAAGATAGTCCTTGTAACATTTAATAGTTTCTGTGCCTCCAAAAAAAAAGTGCGCAAGTGCAGGCAGATCAAGTTGTGAAGAGTCATTTTCCTGGGATTTCTTTTCAGATCATTTTTCGGAAGATCAGCGAGGTGAAGCAAGAGGAAGAGGAGCGTCTGCGGAGGAAGAATGAAGTGACGCTCAGCATCCCTGTGGACCACCCTGTCAGGAAGCTCTTCCAGAGGTTATTATAAAAATAATTATGATAATAATAATAATCATCATATTCAAGACTGAGGTGGATAGATATTTGTTAGGTCAGGGTATTAAGGGATTCAGGGCAAGGGCGGGTAATTGGAGTTGAGGTACCGATCAGCCGTGATCTTATAGAATGGCAGAACAGGCTTGAGAGGCTGAATGGCCTCCTCCTGTTTCTATGTTTCTACATAGCGCCTTTTCACATCTTCGAGACGTTTCAAAGTGCTTCACAGAAGTGTACTGTCAAGTGAAATGACTGTGTATTTTGTGGGTGAACCGAGGCAGCCAATTGCGCACAGCAGTGGAGTGCGCGGCCAAATTATTGATTATTTTTTAATATATATTTTAGGTTCAAGCAGCAGAAGGAGCTTCGGAATCAGGGGAGCAGCGAGCCTGACAGGAACCACCTGAAGGTGGACAACCACTCGTTCCACAACGGGGGTCCCACCACAGGCAGCAGCGTGGTTACTGTGTCACAGATCACACCCATCCCTTCCTCCCTCTCCTTTGCCAAAAGCAACGAGCAAAAGGAGGAAGGGGAGCGAGAGCCGGTGGAGCTGAAGCCAAATGGCCTGCGTGATCAGATGTGCCTGAAGGTCAACAGCCCGGCGAGGATCAAAGCCGGGAGCGTCAGAGGGTGGATACGACTGAAAAACCCTCTGAGGGAGGGCGGGGAGGAGGAGGAGGGGGAGAAGAAAGGCGTCTGGAACAATGTCACCAAAGCCGAATCCATGGAGATTCTTTCGGAGGACTCGAAAGGGGGCAACTCCGAGAATGTGGAGGTAAAAAACTGTTTGAGGAAAACAGACTCGTGTGACAGTGGTATCACCAAAAGCGATCTGAGGCTGGACAATGCCGGGGAAATCCGCAGTCCCTTGGAACACAGCCCCATCCAGGTGGATATCAGACACCCCTTCTACCCAATCCCAGAGCAGGCCTTGCAGACCACCTTGCAGGAAGTCAAAGTGGAACTCAAAGACGATATTCAGTTGCTTTGCGACAGAATGACAGCCCTCGAGAGACAAGTGGGTGAGATCTTGCAAATACTGTCGCAAAAGAACCCGTCGAAGACGCTCCCTCAGCAGCCTCAGGAAATATTTCACGTTCCCAGGCCTGGCACGCCTTCGCCGGAGAAAAAGGATGATCAGTGTTAGCTTGTAAAACGCTGTGAAGGATTTTACCCTCACACCACAGATTCCAAACCAAAATGCACAACAGGCCAGGCTGCTTTGCCTAGTCTGAAGAACTTTGCACGTCCAGCTGGATTCTGGCCTGACAAAGAGAAGTGTTCAAGGCGTTTTACTTGTAAACGATTCAGATGAACTCTAGGCACTCGCACACGCACACACATGCACGTACACACGCAAGCACACACGCATGCACACATACATACACGTGCACACGCACAAACACACACACACAAAGACACACGCACAATCATTTACAGTCCTGCACTGCAGCACATGTTCGTTCATTCTGTGCAAGACCTGTGAAGACCTGCCAGGATTTCTACATGGGAGGTCTTTTGAAACACTTTAAGCTGAGCTGAGTGAAGCTCTTGATCCTTGGTGTGTGGGGAGGGGAGACTTCCTCTCTCTTTTTAAGGTCTGTTTGATGCATGCTGTTTTTTTCCCCAGTGTCTAAAGAAAGCAGTCGCATTCAATATCTCGCTGTAAGTTTCTTTATTCCAACCTCACGGTTGAGTAAAACTTACTTTAATATTTTTCGGGGGGGGGGGGGGGGGGGGTGGCGAGGTGGGGTGGCAGAAAACCAAAAGCAATTTTGACACTAAATGTAACTTGATGGATAAGAAGCAATTGAAGCCTTTAATATATACAGTGGAGAAATTCTACAGCCTTGAAACGATAGGACGATAATATGAAATCACACAAGGAAAGGTCATTTTTCTACTTGCAGCAAATAATTCCAAGTTTCCTATCGATGTGAACATTTTTGTACGTTTGTTTTAATTCTCCTCAGTCAGTCTGGAGGCTGAGAGAGGGGTCAGTAGGACGAATAATTCAGGATGAATAATTTAGTAGCGATACGATGGAAGGCACATCAAAACATTCGCCCAACACAATAATCCATCAGATGTGCAGAGAATGCACCAGATAGGCTATGATTTGTTTTGAAGGCAATGAGAAATCAGGTAAATGAGCAGATTATGAGTTATTAGGAATACAGTGTACAAGTTGGACACCAGTAGCCTCAACTAATTGCAAACATTTGTCATTTACGTGTATTGCTGGAGCGTAGCCAAGACCTCACCAAGGTGCAGATCAATCTTACTTTATTTGTTAATAAAACCCGGAATAATTTCATATTTGTTGGAAGAGCCCCTCTGTTATTTTCCTTTTCCTCTACACATGTTGGAAGCTTGGCTCATGTGATAAGGCAGAATATTCACATGGTTTGAAAGTCATGCTATTCCCCTTTTCCCCTACACAAGCTCTTTACGTAGAAATATCCAGTTTCAGTCTGCAGAAGCTCACTTATAACAGTGGGTAACTTGTCACTTTGACTCCAGAAAGCCACAGCAATATGTTTAAAACTATTTTCCAATTTTTAAAAAAAAGCTTGTGTCTGTTTAGCGCTCGTTATGCAGGATAGAGTCTCAGATTCAGCTTCCTTTAACCTTAGAATAGACCCAACATCAGACATGGGCTCTTCTGGCTCAAAGTCACTCCAGCCAACAGCTTTGCCGGATGGAGCCATTGAGTAAACTGGAAGACGTGCTGAAATAACAACAACAACAACAACAACAACTTGCAGTTATGTAGGTCCTCACGCAGGGTTGCGTCTCAGAGCGCTTCAAAAAAGCACTTTGATCCAGCGAAATAATTGTTCCCCCCTTTTACATGAACTCCTGATAAGATCAGCTTTGTCACCAGGGGTTTGTCTCCACGAGGTTTGACAATAGTTTGAAAGCTTTTAAGGGACTTGAAATATTTAACGTTTAACTTGTTCAAGCAATTGGCGCTGTTTTATCTCGGCAACAGCAAGGCGTGGGTTGGTATCGCCAGACTATTTAAATAAGAACAGACAGCTTATATATATATAGATACATATATATCTGTGTGTGTAAGACTAAAGGCTCTTCTGAACGATTAAATAGTGAGAGGACTGCAGCCTGCCATCTGCTAGCATAAGGTGCTTTTTGAACAGTTTTATATACAAAGAAAGGAGAATACAGAAACCATTGGGGCCCTGGGGAAAGCCTTTTGTTTGGTTTAATTTGTGTAGAAGCGAACCAGTCTTTAAGAATCATAGCGATATGCCGAGATCCTCTTTGGGAGTGGGTGTTTTATGCCCTCTGCGCAGAATAAATAGTAACACCACAAGCACAAGAGGACATAGGTTCAGAGTTGTAAAGGGCTATTTGAGGACAGATATCAAGATAAGGATAATAATAATCCTTGCATTTGATATAGCGCCCCTTATCACGTCATTGAGACTTCTCAAAGCGCTTAAGAGCATGTACTTAAAATAAATTGACTGTGTATTTTGTGGATGAAAATCAGCGACTAGAACATGTTGCCAGGAAAGGTGATAGAGGCCAGGAAAATGGGACATTTAAAAAGGAGCTTGATGCAATGAGGTGGGGGCGGTAGGGTCGGTGTCTGGAGGGATGAGATTAGATGGGCAGAAGGACCTTCTTCATCCAGACCAATCTCATGAGCATCACTTCCAATCAGCGCCATGTGAGTTATCAGACTCTCCTCCCGCTCAATTTCTTAACATAAGACATTTACCAACGTTATTGTATAATCTCGGACCCGAATAGTGTGTATTCTCTTTTGATGTTACATAACATCATGTATTCCCCTCCCAACAGGAGCCAAGTATCAACAGGATACTGGGGAGGCTATCAACATAGAATCATAGAATTATACAGCACAGAAGGAGGCCATTCGGCCCATTGTGTCTGTGCCGGCTCTTTGAAAGGAGCCATGCAATTCAATCCCACTCCCCCGCTCTCGCCCCATAGCCCTTCAAACTTGTCCTTCGCAAGCTGACCACAATCCATTGAGGTCCTCACGAATGCATTTTACAGTTGTGGGGGGTGGGGGGTGGGGGGGGAGAGAGAAAGGTTACTGAATAGCAATCAGAGGCCTGAAATTTCACAGTTTTCACGCAGTTTTGTCTCAAAATGTCAGATAGCACAGCAATTTGGAAAATTCTTGGCTTGGAAGACTGTTTGGAAGACTTTAGCTCTTAAAAACAAACTGTCTGCTCTGCGCAATGTTACATGTTTAAACCAAAATGGTTTAGAAAGGCCAGGACCAGGTGGAATTTCGGACCTCAAGAGCAGGAACTTCAGCTGACTTATTTCTTTCTCTTCAAGTTCAGGGCACAGAGGGTGATTGAAGCTATTCCTTACCACAACACTAAGTTGAGAGGAACTAAC
Source organism: Callorhinchus milii (assembly GCF_018977255.1). Classification (NCBI taxonomy): domain Eukaryota; kingdom Metazoa; phylum Chordata; class Chondrichthyes; order Chimaeriformes; family Callorhinchidae; genus Callorhinchus; species Callorhinchus milii. The sequence goes on from NW_024704750.1 coordinate 3,223,832, forward strand.
AACTACAACAACAACTTACATTTATATAATGCCCTTCACGCAGGGTAGCAACTCACAGCCTAGACAAAGATTGAACCCAGGTTTGTCGTGGTCTACATGGTTCAGTATCACACTGGGCAGTCAGTGCCTTTATCAACTGAGCCGTGTATTTTGAGAGAGGGAGTATGCACATTGTATGGTATGAACAGCATGCTCCCTGGTGGTTTCTTAGCTGAAACAGCTGGCACATCATGCAAATTCTGCCGAGCATCAGTAATATACGATCACTAATGCACGGCAAGCAACATTATGAACAATTACTCCAGAAAAAATCTTTACCCAGCCGTATAGAATAGCTTTATAGAGGTCTTTATTCTGCCTTGTTTACTGCCTATTCAGTCTATAGCACAGTACTCCCAGACAGTCACCACGGGTCCAAAATTCCACCTCGGCTTAGTCTATAGGATTATTTTTGTCTTGAAGTCGAACATCATGTGGAATTGTGGAAAACTCCTCAATTCAGTGTTACTCTGGAATCCGGTTCTTTTTGAGAAATGCGAAAAAACGGCTGTACAATTTTTCCACAAATCCACACAATCTTCAATTTTAGGACAAAAATGATCACATAGATGAAACTATGAACTTTCATGTGAAGAAACGGCAAATCACGACCAGTTAATAATTGAGGGACGGAAGGGGGAAAATTGTCTTCTTAAAGCCATGTTACGGTTCAGTTTATCAGTTACTTTTCAAAATTGTTTTCTTTCGAATAGATTGGTTCAGCTGAAACCTTTTAGAATGAAAGCACAGTTGGGGTGTATTACGGTACTGTTAAAGATCAGTCTTTGAAATATGCAATGTAATATGTTTTATGAATAGAAAAAAATTGTTGCATGTATATAGAGTTATTGGGCTTACACTGCAGAATCACTATTTATGTACAAATTAAAGCCCTATCCCGGGGAGCTAAATTGCCCTTTCCTATAATTTCATAATAAAAAGAGCATGGAATATTGAAACTGAATTATGTTTGTTTTCTGTAATAACCACTTTTTGTTTTACTTCAGGATGGCAATATTACTGCAATATTTCTTGCACTTGGTACAACGCTGTAAATGTTCTGTAAAACAAAGTGACAATGTGTTTCTTTGCAAACACGGCAGTCAAATTTGTACACTGCAAATATCCCATAAATAACTATGATCAATTTTTGCTGGAAGGTTGTTGGCCAGGACACAGGAAGAAACTCCCTTCTCTCTTTGAATATTGCAGTGGCATTTTTAACGTCCATCTTAACAGGTAGATGAGACCTTGGTTTAACATCTCATCCAAAAGACAGCAACTCAAACAATGCAGCACTCCCCCCTGCACTGCTTTGCGGTGTCAGGCTGAATAAACCATGAGCTCATGTGGGGCTTGAACTCGTAATGTTTTGACTCAGAGGGAAATTTGTTACCAACGGAGACTCAAACATAGACTGTTGCTGTGGCGCTTTATCTGTTCAGTGGTTTGTGAGGTATTGGAGGGGAAGCAGCTACATGTTGCTGTACAGTTTGCAAACAGCTCTGTTTCTCCTGCTGTAGAAGGCCTCACTTGTCTCTTTAGTGGCTATTGGAAAATAACAACTTGTTAAATTCGTTACAATGCACCAGATGTAAACATGTGAAAGTGATGCCAAATCGCCCTTAGGTAATGTGATCATGGGTGACAGCACCAGGCAATTCTCTGGTTCCTGCAGCCAATCCTGGTCAGTCATCTGCTTGCACCATCTGTCATTGCTGTGATCCGACATGTCAAGTGCTGTCAAAGGCTGCTGTGGATGCAATGCCTCTTCGATTTACCGTTGCTATTGTAGGAACGAAAGAACGCTGATAAGTTGAGGTTGTTTTAAAGCAAGCTAGTTCAGAAATGTGGACATTGCTGATGAATTTAAAATGTCTGAACAAGAGATCGATAGAAACCGAAACGCTTCCATGGGTGCCTATGACTTGCCATTCTCAGTAAAAACATTCCAAATAATTGTAGTCATAAATAATCACAATTAGATTATGGATTGTGAAAAATTGTTCTCTTGCCTCTGCACTCTCTTTGAACAACGCCTTCAAAATACACAGTCACTACACTTTACAGCAACTCCTATGAAGCTCTTTGAGACACCCTCTCGATTTGAAAGGCGCTATATCAAATGCAAGAATTATTATTACTTGTTGAAAGATTTTATAATTTGGTGAAAAACATGTTGTTTCATAACAGGTTCAATGTAATAATTATGTGTAATATGATATGATGGCGTATCACATTCTCAACCCTCCCTCCTAAACATCTTATTATGCAAGGTTGCATTTTTTGAACCTCCATTATGTTTTTAAAAAAACATTCTCGTTTAATCCACCAAAATGCAATATCGATTGCATTTGAATTCAAGCTTCAACTTACCTGGGAGATGGAGCGGTAAAAAAAATGTGCAGCAAAACCTTTAGGGCTTTCAACGGTTGAGCTACTTGTGAAAGATAGATATTGAATAAAAAAAATCAATGCATCAAAAACACACTAGTTGTACTCTCCAGAATGCCTCAGCCCATCAATACAAAGAAAACACAAGGTCGTGAGGCTAAAAAAAAGGAAATTCAAACAATACCGTTAAAACTATCATTTTCCTAGGAGTGAAAGTTGTCTTCTTTTAGAGGCTTAATAGAACCCTCTGGGGAGTTTGTGAAAATCTAAGGTTTTTGTCTCTAGATGCAGATTTAATTGGGACATTTAGATGGTTGATATATAGAGACTTGGAAAGTAAGGGATTATGGAGGAAAGGCACAGAAATGGGACAAGGAGATCTGCTAATCTCCATATAATCTTTGTAAATTTTCCATTTTTTTAAATAAAATTCCCTTTCAATTTTCTCTGCAGATCCATTTTGGAGCACTTACTTTTCCTTTACAGGTATTAATTCCGACCTTCATATGTCAAATGTTTCTGAAGGATGCCCAATTATTCTGTGATTTATCTCAAATCTTGGCTTCTTCCCATTTCCCTCTTTCAGATTCTATCTTAAGGGTCTCCTCTCCTCTCTCCTCCGACTGCTGACTCCCGCCCCAAGAATTCATTAGATATATTCTCTCAAACCATTTCCAATGACACAAGCTCAATTGATTCATACTCAAAGGAACCCACCTAATAAGCTCTCCCTCCTCATTGCCTGCAGTTTCAACCTTACTGTGCGTCTTATTAGATATTAATAATAATAATAATCCTTGCATTTGATATTGTGTTTTATCAAACCTCATCTCGGCAATGGAATGTTGGACTTAATTCTCCTCACCCCCATGTATAGCTTTCCAGTGAAGAACTTCAATTCAAAAGTCGATTTGCACTTTGCTCTTGATTGCCACTAACACCACCTGATTTATAGCTCTTAAATACAACAGAATTTCCTTGCGAAAATGCTTCACAACGTTTTGACGTTATATACGCCATATGAAACGCAAGAATATTGTCTGCAATTGGCAGAGAAAAGAACTCTTCCTGGAATTCAGAAAGCAGAATTTATCGAACTAGAAAGTTGAAGCTTCAAAGGTGAAAAGTCTATGAAATAAGTTGACAGTTATTTTCACTGAAGTTATTTCAGGGCAGTTGCGACTTAGACTTTTTTTTCCTGCATTGACGTTTCTTGTGTGAGGGCGTAAAGCAATAGCCCATGTGTGGCTAAACTGCTGCTGTGTGTTTGTTGTCAGCCTTAATAGCCCCCTGTGTTCACTTGGATCAATACACATTGTTTCCAAATTGCTTTATCACAGTCCTCCATCTACAATGGTGAGTGCATAACCCAGTCCTTTATTTGACACAACAAGACTCGGGAAGAGCAGACTGAAACTGAGATGTTTTTTTGTTGAGGTACACAATGGGTATCACATGGATTCAGGCAATGAATGGGATTTAGTATTATATTTATCTCATTAACATTTGGTTTTCAAGAGTGCCATTTTACCCTTTTCTACCTGGTTTATCTCGTAACACGAAAGTGTTGCATTTCGCTATTATTACATTATAAATCGTGCTCACCTTAGCTTTTAGCTAAATTGACCCACGCTGCGCAAAAGACTTCAGATAAATCAATGTGGTTTATCACATCCAAAGACACAATGTGCATTGACAATAGCATGGATCATTCACTTCTTATCCAAATAGATTTGTAAGCGGAGTCTCCTTGGAGCTGTAACTCCTCCAAGGTGACATGCTTGGCAATGGAATGTCGAAATCGAGCCAGCCCTCTGTGACGGTCTCTAGTTCGGCTCCTGAGCCACACCGTTCCACAGTATTCCACGCACTGTTCAATGCAGCACAGCCCAGCCTGGCTCATCCAGGACCTGGATGGGCAGACCAGTCACTGGGGGCAGGGAGTCATCTCACTCAGCTCCTGTTACCCTCCAAGCCAATGCCTTTATGGGTAGATTGGTCCTAGCTGGCCAAGCAGCGGGAAAGTTGCCAGACAGTGATATCAGTTGCAAACTATGTAGTTTTAGCTGGTTAGACTCCAGCAGTTACCTCAATGCATTCTCTGGGGTCTCCAAGCCTTGGCTCTTGCCAACCTGTGCCTAATACTTTCCGGAATCAGGTTAGCTGGATGCGTCCCTCTAGGAAAACAGTGTGCATTCCATTCCAATAATCTATCTCTGGAATTTCCATGTGTAGGTGGGATGTATGGAATTCTCAGTTTAGTTTGGACACTGTTAAGCACGGGGATGGGCTTCCACATGCATCAGACATCCAGCTGACCAGGAAAAAAAATTCCAAATAGATACTTGGATTTGGTTGACCAACAAAACTAAAAAGTATTTCAGGTATAAGGTATCACCCTTGCACTAGCAGTCTCTTCTGATGCCTGGACAATTATAAAAAGTGCAATTGTTGATCCATACAGCGAAAACACTTTCATTATTGTTCAACTTTTCACTGCAAAGTGATTTAATTATTGCCTCGTGGCAACGCAGCCAAAGGCAGCAATTTGAATTATTTGTACAAAGTTGCAGATTTACGAACATTGAAAATTGCTGGCAAATAAGTTGCTGATGAAGGCGTTTGGTGGCCAGCATAACACTCGCCTGGGACTGAACTAGCCTCTTACTGTTAAGGTACAAGTTCAGTTCCAGGGTAGACAGATGTTGGTGGATCTTGGTTGAAAAATGTGCCTTTGGACTGTATATCATCAAAGGCAGCATGTTCTAGAGTACTTTTTGGATATTAGTGCCACAAAACACACAGTTGATCCACTTTATAGCATATCCTGTGAAGCACTTTGAGACCTCCTCCTGACATGAAAGCTGCTACAGGAAATGTAAGTATTATGATCATTATTTGTAAGCCAAGCATAATTCGGGATGAAATCCAACATTCTCATTATACTGTGCTCCTGTCTTTTTCTGTTTCCTTTGGTTTTGATGAATCTACTCAGGAAGTATAAGCTTTGATGGATCCTCAGTGTAGTGAGTTTGGGCTGTCTAGCTAGAATTCCTAATCCCGTAGAAGTAAGATAACAGCGCAAATTAGCTCTTGTACTTAGCACAATTAGTACTAATTTGGGCAATTTCGCTTACAGAAGGGTGAATGCATGTCAGTTGGAAGAACAGAGGTGGGGTGTAGATAAAGGTGCCATTCTGGGATTAATGTTCAAGCCCAGTGTCGGGATGACACAAACAGAATTGTACATTGCCACTGACCTAAAAACATGTACAACTATCATTCAGTAAGACGTGTGAGCAAGATTTTATTCCAGGGAAAAAGCTCACCCTCATAAATAAAATCTTTTTTTTAAGACATATGTGAACAGTCTAATCCAGGCATCGGGTTGCTAAAATTGCTAACCCATTCATTTAAAGCCTCTTTAACCCCATCAAGAAGTTTCAGGAGCAATTCGATTCAAGGAAGATTTGAGACTCCATTTACAGAAAAATTCCTACCAACAATTTGTCTCCAATGTGCAGTATAATGGCAACTGCATTAAAATAAAGCCAAGAACAAGGGTTAAGTAGCCCTTTGCCATTTTTGCAGAGATACTCCAATTTCATTCCACTGGACCCAATTCAAACCAATTTCTCACTGGGCAATATCTACTAACGTAGTCTGAAATAAAAACTGCAATCTGTTGTTTTTGGAAAATCTTAAATTGATCTCATTATCCTTGCATCACAGGTGACACCACCTTTTTTTTGCAGCAACAATCATATCCAGCGAGTCCCATTAAACTAATTACAAGCAACGCTCAAAACGATTTGCATTTTCAAATCTGCAAAGCACGAAGCAGAAAATCCGATGGAAATCTAACCAGACCTCGTCCCAATCCATCTGGGTTATTACCAGAAAAGGTCTGAATATCACCTCGCAGACCCTGCAGTTTAATACCAGTAAACACATCTCAGCGAAGCATGGATTAACCCATTGAGGCCTGAATGCGATTCGCTGATGTTTGAGGCATGGATTAGCCGTGAATGCCTTGTGAATGCTACGATTGTGCACCTCTGGCGATGGGACTTGCAATCTGTCTCAGAGAACATTAATAAATGTCACTACATAGCAAGGCTATTAAAGAGTGATTGGATCACAGTGTGTGCACTTTGAAAATTGATTTTGCATTACAGTGGGCTTCAGTGGTATCCAGCTGAGCAATGCTGCTGATCTGAATATTGTGAGAAAAAGGCTCAAAATGTTTTGAAGACTATTTCACAACCCTGTAAGCTTCTTCCTAAAATAAAATAATTATAATAATCTCTACATTTGATAATAACACCTTTCACGTCAATGGGACGTCTGAAAGCACTTCACCAGGAATATATTGTAAAGTGTAGTGACTGTGCATTGTGTAGGTGTGGATGACAAGACTTTCTCCGACCCCCGATCAACCTAATTCCATTAGCAAGCGTTTGAGTTGAATCAAAGAAAAGGCTTTGCGTTTAAAAATTGCACACTTCTGAGTTAGCGGCATTTTGCAGGTCAGGTTATTTTAATGAGGAGAGGGCCTGGGATGCGGGGCAGGGGGGGAGTGGGGAGGTGGTCATGATCATTCGCTTGGATAACACATGAATTATTGTCAAGACTGGGGCCACTTTGGTAGCTGTTGATTTGGATGGCCCAAGAATGAATCTGCGGATACATTACAGATAAAATAGTGCGCACGGTCCAAAGTGCTAATGATTTGGTGTTGCAATAATCCAATATTCCAAATAGTTGAATTGAACCCCAAAATTCCAGAGAATTGGGAGGACATCACAAGCTGCATCACAGGATTTGTACTGCAAAGTGTTGCGGCTGTGAATTTTGTAGGCTACACGAAAGCCAAATGTAAGGATTATTATGATCATGTGTGGAGTCCTGTAGCTCAGTGGTTAGAGCACTCGCTTTGCAAGTGAGAGACCTGAGTTCAATTCCAGGCAGGGCGAAACCTTGGGCAAGTTTCCTTACTCCACACAGAGCCTAATAATAATCCCTCCAAAACTAAAAACAATAATTAAATTGGTCATTTTCAATCTATGACTGTTTGTGGGACATTGCTGTGCGCAATTGGCTGCCGCGTTCGCCCACAAATATACAGTCAATTCACTTTACAGTGTGTTCTGTGAAGCGCTTTGGGACGTCCTCCTGACGTGAAAAGCGCTATATCAAATGCAAGGATTATTATTATTATCATTATTAATAAGAATAAATTAAATGTTTTGCCATTACCCACCTATAGAGCAGTAACATATTGCATTGAACTGTTAAAGAGAGAAATTAAAAATGCGCTTATTCTTTTTACTGCCAATGTAAAACGGTTCAACAGATTCCAACAAACAAAGGGAAAAAAAGCATTGCCGCACATTTGAAAGATTATCACAGCTCCTACTGCATATGGTCTCTTAGATTTACTTCACATGGCAGAGGTCAGGTCAAATCCATGACTGGTCTGAAACATAACACAGGCCACAGCAAAGTATTGTCGTTGTCACATGGCAAAATCAAAACTCTTGGTTGTTGAAGAGCAGTCAAGACTTTGTTGAAACCTAATAACTTGGACACCCCTGACATCGGAAATGTGCCACCCGTAAAATCAACCTTAGTGCATACAGCGAGACTAATCACATGAAGGATGGCATCTTACGTCAAGTCATGAACTGTGGAAAGATACCGGATTTTGAAGGTGCAAAAGGCACCCTTCCACAAGGCAGAAACTAAGTTGGAGCTCAAAATAAATCTTGATTGAATAAGTAATTTGACATTTACTGTGAATCGGAGAGGATGATAAATGCTATTTCTTGAAGTATCTTTTAACATTTGTGCGCCGTGCTCTATGATTTGCAAATTCATCACTGAGGGGTAGACAATGATCAATGACCGTGTCCTTGGAGTATAAAGTGTTCCAGAAGAAGAAACAGCTGCAATTTCTTCCAATTAGTTGCTATCTCCCACCTTGCTCAGTTGGTAGCACACATGCCTCTGAATCGGGACCTTGAGCTCACAGTCTAGACCAACGCAGTGCCTGGGGAGTGCTGCGTTGTTGGAGTTGAAAGGCTAGGAGTGCAACGACCCAAAAGGCTTGTTAAACGTAATGGTCCTCGCAAGTGAGGGGACCCAAGTTCGATTCCCGGGCTGGGCGAAACCTTAGGCAAGTTTCTTCAATCCACATGCCTCTGTTTACCTAGCAGTAAGCAGAAAACTGTTTATTAGTCGATTGGTGGATTGAGTTCTGGGACTGATAATCCCTCCAAAAAAGAAATGTGGTCACTCAATTCACGATGTTTGTAGGACACTACTGTGTGCAATTGGATTCCGTGTTTCACCCAAAAATACACAGTAAATCCACTTTACAATATATTATGTGCTTTGAGGGGTCTAAACAACGTGATAAGGCGCAATATCAAATGCAAGGATTATTATTATTATAAAAATTTTACATGCTCTCATATTCAAAATGCTCAAAGAATTAAATTTATCTTCCAGACGTGAGAAGTTATGATTTTGCATTCAAGAGAAATATGTTGCTTTAGTTCAGGAATCAAGATCACGCAAAGCTGGAGACAGAGAGAAAGAGAGGAAGAGAGACAGTACACACAACTTGGAAATTTGAATTCTCAGCACTGAACACTGCTGAACGACAGAATATAGTAGAATTTTTTTTTAGAAATTGCAAATTTACATATTTCGCCAGCTATTACAAACTGATTTGTCCAATTTGATGGAACGTAATTGATGAGGTCAGAAACTTGTGACTCGAAACTGGTGCGAATTTAAAGCTTGGTAAGGACTCCAGAGCCCCAAAACAATACTTGAAATATTGTATAATAAAACAACATCAAAGTAAATGATCTGTGCCTAATTCACTTGTAAAGTTGCTCCAAGCTACGAGTGGGAGACTTAACGCTATTATCTGAGAAGAAATCGTTATGGGACATTTGTTTCCATTTCTACAAATGTTATATATAGATGTGCGCTGGTAAAACATTGAATTGTCAACTTGCACGTGGGCAAAGTCACAGAGGCTTCAGGGAGAAGACTTACATTTAACAATGCGTTCTCCAGCTATCTCACAGGGAAAACACAAGATGCAAGCCTCAACCATTTGTTCAACCGCAATGGGGTCATCCCTCACCTGTCCCTTTTCAAACCCCAGCTTATCAAACTGTTCCTTGTAGCTATTCCCAGCAGAACTGAGATCAGCCTCAATGTTCTCCAGTGCCTGGTTCTGAACCAGATGTACTCCAGGTTGCAGCCTGACCTGAGCACTGTACGTCTCACCGGAACTTCTGGGGATTTGAATCCTGTTGATTTTGTAATGCAGAACATCATCGCATTTGCTTTGCATGTGGTTCACACTATTTGGACCCAGTGAGCGATGAGTCAACTAATGCCCTTTGAGTCCCTTTCCACCTTCTCCTATTCCGCAGTCTGCCTCTGGCCTGGTACTTACTCTCTGCAGATTTAATAACCTGCACCGATTCTGTGAATCCACAAATATCTTCCGCAGTTCGAATATCTGTTCCCTTGTGCTACCAGCAACACAGGGTTAACTGTGAATATGTGCTCAGGGCTCCAGACAATCTAATTGCTCAATACAGACTAATCCATTGACTAATGAGCTATATTAACCATGTTAGCTGTTGTGTGAGATGAGTACATCGTGTTCATTAATAATCAAAACTATATTCGGGCTCGACAGCGGATTCAGGCTGTTGCTTTCAACCCGATGGTAAACAGGTGCTACAGAATGACAATTCTGTGACAGTAATAGGAAGCAAGTCCTCAGGACATTTAATAGAGTGAGCTGACGTTTACAAGTGTTCGCTTTTTGCATGGAAAATTCTGTCAAATGCCGAGCCAAATATAGCCTTGCTTCAGCAGGACTTCATCATACTGGGTAATTACAGTGAGCTGCAGCAAAGTCTATCAAACACCAAATCAAGATGAACAGTCACAGATCAGCCCCACACATTTCCCGTTAACTGTGCCTTAGTTGCGGTTTTCAATACAACTAACCACATTATACATACAGAATTAAACACAAGCCACATGCAGCCTTATTGCTTGCCCAGAAGACTAGTGAGGCAATTTAACACTTGGAATTAGAGACGCAATCATTGAAAATATAAAAATGTAACACCTGAGCCAAAAAAAAACATTCATAGACTTGAGAAAACTCAGAACAATGTTCCCAAGTTCTGTGCAACAGGCCACCTCCACTCTCAAAAGAATACAATATAAATCAAATTACGAACCTGGCACCAGAAGAGAAAAATTTAATATCTGTTTATGGATCTACAGGAACTGAAATACAATTCCTCAAAAAGTCTAACCCTGAAAGAGCAAACCCAGCAATCTCACCTTAATTATAATACGACTCCGTGGGGAGAGTTTGTGCTCAATGATAGAGTTCATATTTTTCCCTTATATATGTTGTATGTTATCTGTATGATATGAGAAAGTGTTTTCTTTTTGATATTATGAAGTTTATTTCCAATCGTTTTTCTTTGATTTTGTTTATTTTGATCGATTAGCTCACTCAAACCTGAGAATGCGCTTACTGCAGTTTCCAGCCTTGGGAAGAAGTGAGGTGGTTTCTTAATAAATTGGATACAGCACTTGGTGTGGTATTAGGGAACAATACATTCCCTGCAAGAGGAATTAAAGCTAGATCAATGTTCATCATACATCAAGGACGCCCACACTGAAGCCTGATCCATCAATGTGTCATGAAATGGATCTCTTGGGTGGCAAGCAAATGTTTCATCCACTCTTATTAAATCTCCTGTTTTCTTGTATTATTAAGAATCAAGAGGTGGAGGACATATGAAAAATGTTCCTTCCACAATCCCCCACAAAGTGAAGTCCTAGTCTTGAGGATCTTCCCAAGCAAACTACTCGAATTACTGTTTGAACGTGTTCAATTGTCACCAATTACTGGTGCTCAATAAAAGCAAACATTGTGATTTAATTTTGTGTTTTATTAAGTTTGTGAAGGGTTCACATTGTTTATTTAGAGTTCCTGGCACTGCCCATGTTGTTTAGCATTAAAAACAACCCTTTTTACACTGGCCGAGAACGCAAGCCAATTTATATCCAGCATACAGTCCGTACAGATATTAAGGCTCCAGTGAACTACACAAAGAAAACCTTGGTTTGATTTCCGGGTTGGTTAGGGCAAAACCTTAGGCAAGTTTCCTTACTCCACACACACACTTCTGTTGACCTAGCAGTAAGTAGGACTAACAATCCAGTTGTTAATCAATTGGCAGAACGCTTTTTGGGGGGTGATAATCCCTCCAAAAACAAAATTAATAAAGATTTGGTCACTCAATCCACGATTGTGTGTGGGACATTGCTGCGTGCAATTGGCTGCCGCGTTTCACCCACAAAATACACAGTCACTGCACTTTACAGTCTATTCTGTGAAGCACTTTGAGACATCTGAAGGATATGAGAAGACGCCATATATAAAAAAAAGCAAGGATTGCAACCCATCTTTCACTTATGGGCTCAGTGTAGACAAAAGTGTGTAGAGAGAAGTCACCTCCTCATTTGATCCCCCAGCTCTTATTTTCTCCAATGACCTCAAGTGAAATTCGCAGGTCTGTTCCATTACTGAACCAGCCTCCGCTAAGCTTGGTTGAACTCGGTTCCAGGCATACAGTAGTGAACTGTCGAGCTATCATTTTTTGGGTCCGCAATGCTGGAGAATACATTATGCTACGGTAAATCTCTAACACACTCTCCACAGTCAGTTTTGCTCCCTGCAGCCAGCCAGAATCAAATTCATAACACATCTGTGCTTCTCATAATTGGTCAAATAGCCCCATGCTGCTATCTGCCTAACATACATTCTGCTGCAGCGCATTTGCTGATCAATATTCAAGGGTTGAGTTGAAAGGAACTCAGAAAACCAAAGGAGACCATCATCTTGAACTCGCTTTTCCGGGGATAATAATCCCTTAAAAAAATAATAATAATAATTTGGTCACTCAATCCACGACTGTTTGTGGGACACTGCTGTGCGCAATTGGCTACCGTATTTCACTCACCAAACATACAGTCAATTCACTTTACAGTATATTCTGTGAAGCGCTTTGAGACATCTCGAAAATGTTGTAAGGCACTGTATCAAATGCAAGGATTACTATTAATAAAATCAAGCAACAGAATGAAGAGAAAATAAAGCCACAGGACAAGACAAAAATCAAAAGAATGAGAAGAGCAGAAATATCACTTTGCCTTAAACTCCGGCTAGATATAAAATGAAGAAGGAAGTCATTGTTTACAGCTGTTAGATCATATGAAATAATTCCAATTTTCATTAGTTACAAGTCAATATAAATCTGAACTACAAATAATAATCCTTGCATTTGATATAGCGCCTTATCACATTGTTGAGACATTGCAAAGCACTTCACAGAATATATTGTAAATACTAATCCTTGCGAATTGAATTGGAAAGTGAATTGACTGTATATTTTGTGGGCAAATTAATGAGCATAAAACTTAAAGGCAATATGGAAGCAAAGTATTGCCTTAAACTATTTCTACTGGCGGTTGAGTTGGTAACCTGAGGACACCAATTTAAAATAGTTGTTAAAAGAAACAGAAGGGAGGTGAGGAGAAATTCTTTCACACAGCGAGTTGTTCAGATCTGGAATGCATTGCCTGAAAGGGTGTTGGAAGCCGACTTGATAACAACTTTTAAGAGAGAAGTAGATAATGATTTGGGGAGGGCAGGTTTACAGGGCTATGGGGAGAGCGCGGGGGAGTGGGATTGAGTTAGGCAGCTGTTTTCAAAGAGCTGGCACAGACACGATGGGCCAAACGACCCCTTTCTGTGCTGTATAGTTCTATGATTCTATTAAAAATGCAATGCGGCAGGGGCACAATATAAGATGTTTCTTGGAGGCTGTTCTTGAAGACAGTACAGCGATGGTGAAATAACACCATGAAAGTGAACGAAATGACCGGGTCATGGCTTTGAGAAAGTACAGAAGAAGTAAATGAAACAGTCTCTAAGTTCCTCACCAATAATGAGGATAATGATCTACAGAAGTCATGTGTATGACATGACAGTGAGGCAGTTGAGCCTCAAGGAGCAAAGCAAACCAAAAGCTTGAGATGGTATTCATGAAGAGAGATGTTTTATTCTGGGCAAGCACAAAATTAAATGTCTCCGTTAAAAAAGTTTTTAAATCGACTCAATGGTTGGCTGCGGTTAATACAAGTATTATTGCATGGGAAACATTGTGAATGACAGTACCCAATTAATTAGTGATGTATTCAAATTTAATTCTGACCAGCTCTTGGGAATAAATGTGTACGAATGCGATATTTCGAGGTGTGTTGTGCTAATAATCTCCGTTTGAAGGAAGAATTGGAATTTGTTTTCAATGTGCCATTTGAAACTACAATTTGTCAAGCCATTTTAAGAAACATGGACAAATTTCAGCTGGGAAAGGATAACTCATATCAAAGCATTATTCCACGCTGGAAGAGAGAGATAGAGAGAGTGTTTGCAGAAAGACAGACACATTACAAATAAGAAAAGGGATGATATCTGCTACACCCATTTCTGCAGCCAATGAAGCATCATCAGAGAGAGGAAAAATAGGCAAACATAAAAATCAATACTTACACATGAAATGCTTTCAATTTGCTCACTGTGTCTGAGCCGACTTAACAGTGCAACTATTTTCAATGCTGTTCGGTATGTTCAGAATAACCAGTTAGGAAGCATCACACATTTGGTTTGTGATGGTTGAATCGCAATCTAACTGTTAATCTACATGACAAGTGAACACACCTAGAGCAGTATATGTGCATAATGGGAGCAGTACTTTGTCATTTTCTGTCTGTATCAGGATTATTCTTGGATCAGTTATGTACTTCTCTGAAATAATCAAATGGCAACCGAGATCGCAGGAGGCAGCTCTGGTTGCTGAACATTGTGTTCTTTCCAGGATATTTTACTTGTTATCTCAGCTTTTACCATTTTGTTACTACAAAATACACAGCCAGTGTTATTCACTGTGAGCAGACTGCCCAAGATTTCAGATGGTTTACGATTGAATAGGATAGATTGATGATGCAGCTGTGTAAATTTACAGCTTATTCTAGTGCACATCATGAAATCAAGTGAATGGAAAGCACAAAGTAAGACTCTTTAGTAAGTTATATATATTCAGTCATTGACAAAGTCCATTAATGGGTTATTATACTTTTTATACTGGTGATAAATTCGAGGATAAAGATCTTAACTTGCTCGATAAATCAGGATTGCGCATTGAAAATGATACACTGGCAACAGCAAATATGAACTTCGATAACGTTCATTTATTATTACCATTTATTGATATGGTGACTTTTCCCCTCAATTTGATGGATGCCCTGGGATGTGATGGTGCACTTTGTGATGCAGATGGAAATGGCACATAGCCAACAAGTTGTTTCAATCGGGGTAAAAAAGAATTGATGCTTTCAGCAGCCATTTATCAACAGGTAATGAATGGTTCCAAGGTAGCTCAAGGACTCCACTCCACCATCGGTGGCCGTGCCTTCAGCCACTACGCCCCAAAGCTGTGGAACTCTCTCCCTCAATCCTTCCGCCATGCCCCCTCCCTCCCTCCCTCCCTAATCCCATCTAAAGACCATCCCCCTGGATAAGTGACCGAGACCACAGACTGGGTATCAAAAGCACTTTTGCTAATGATTGTTAAGATTTTTTTTTACTTTTAATTCCTTTTTGCGTAATGGCTAAAATGCAGCAAAAAAAATTGTCCCTGAAAGTGAACAGCTTTCTGTACGGTATTCTGAGTGAATTACCGCTATCACGACACCTCATGTTTCTTGGAAACCGCACATGAATTGCTGCAGGTGAATCAGTTTTTATTCACCAACTCACGGTCACCATGGCAATGATTTATTATGAGCAGGGATTCAGATATAGAACAACAGCCACTGAATTACATCCCTCGTCAGGAAGCAGGTGGGGAGTAAATGAGGTTCAGCAAATTTCTGCTCTTTTGCCCTTTGATGTCGACCCTTATGTTGGGCTTCACATCAAGTCAGTCAGGTAACCTGTTGTTCCCCTCACACACACACACACACTTACAAGAGCCACAGCTAATGGCTGGAAATGAATGCAAGGTTAAGAAAACAAGATTTTGTGATTTTTAAAAGAAAATTGGGATGTCCTTCCAACGTGAAAGCTGCTATATCAAATAATAATGATAATAATAAGCCTTGCATTTGATGTAACGCCTTATCAGGTCTTCGAGACGTTTCAAAGCTTCACAGAATGTACGGTCAAGTGAATTGACTTTATATTTTGCGGGCAACAGGCAATTGTGCACAGCGGTGTCCCACATATAGTCGTGGATTGAGCGACCAAATTATTTTTTTTTGGAGGGATTATTACCCCTGGAAAATAATAAAATATCAATTTTATTATCACTATATCATTATATTATCTTTATAATTATGATTAATTATTATTACATATTAAATTCCCATTGAAAAACTTGGAAACCATGGTTCATTTTCAAGTGGGTATGGATAAAATAATTATGCTCAACTGGCTATTCTTTACATTCAGGTGGTTAGTGGTTAGCAGCAAAAAAAGAACTACTTTCGCGCAGGTGAAGGCTCTTTAAAATTTATATACTTTAGCCCTGTAAATTTATTACACAGCACATCACATCTGCGTCTACATAGAACTAATGGCAAAACAAAACAACTGAGCTCAGAAAGAATTCCCTGGCCCATTGCTGCTCAACACCAAACAGCGAGTAATTGAGTGCAGTCAGACATCACTGCCTGCAGATGGCTGGTTATGTAACTGAGATGGAGCACATGCTAAAATGGCTCACCTGACAGTTACTTCGAAGTAGGATGGTGAGAGGCGAGAGCTGGCTTGACAAACAGTCCCAACACACGGACAATGAGTTTTGTGTTTTTAAAAAAAATTGTGCCAACAGCTGTAATTAAATTAAGTCATTCTTTGCAGGGATCCAACAGTTTGAGACATGGCTGACGTGGTGAGAAACCTGCAGTCATTAAAACCAGCACGTTAAGATTCCCTAATAATATTAATAATAATCATACTTGCATTTGATATATTTGTGGAGTCCTGTAGCTCAGTGGTTAGAGCACTCGCTTTGCAAGTGAGAGACCTGAGTTCAATTCCAGGCAGAGGGCGAAACCTTGGGCAAGTTTCCTTACTCCACACAGAGCCTAATAACAATCGCTCCAAAAGCAAAACAATAATAAATTGGTAATTTTCAATCCATATGACTGTTTGTGGGACACTGCTGTGCGCAATTGACTGCCGCGTTCGCCCACAAACATACAGTCAATTCACTTTACAGTGTGTTCTGTGAAGCGCTTTGGGATGTCCTCACGACATGAAAAGCGCTATATCAAATGTAAGGATTATTATTATTATTATTAGGAGTGAGAAATTGCCGCTAGTTTATTTATGCAGTGCTTTAGAGCAACCAGAAATTGGAAATGTCTTAAATCGAGCCGTACATTGTGAAGCCATTTCTTTGCAGAATCTTTTAAGACCTGCGGAAAGCTGAATTCGAATTTAAGACTAAATTTAACAATTTGCCAACTTCTGGGGTGCTCCAAAATGCAACATGAACAGGAGTAAATCCAGACCCAGGGCATTTTGCTCTCGTGGAAATATTATATATTCCGTTTGAATTTGTTTTGAATTTTGTCGGGCTCCGAGACCATTAAGTGCTCCGAGACACTGCCCCATGTGAATGGCGTTATATAAAAGCAAGTTGTGATAAAAACAGCCCTAAAAATTCATTAGGGTAATTGGGATGCATTAGATGCAATGGTAACAAGTTGGTATGGACGGGATCTTGAATAGGAAATTTATTGGAATAATTTCACTGTAAAGTTAATGGCAGCTACCTGGTTCTCATCAGCTCTCCATGAAATGCAGTGCCTGGCAGCTCAAGCTATCAAAGTCACATCCGAGCGTCATTCCCCACTAATTCTCTTATTCCAGCCCTGAAACTTTTCTTGCGCATTAACCTTTGACATAATGTCTGTGGCACTTCGTATTAAATCTGTAGGTTTGCATTCCCCACTTGGTGGAACAAATTACAAGCACACACATTACAGCAATCTGCTTCTCATCATACTAAACAAAGAAAGAATCTGCAGATCAGCACCTTACAACTATCTTGAAACAATTTCCTCTTTGCGCCAGCTAAATCTGGAGGTTAAAATGGCTCCCAGGTGCTTTCGCTCAAATACCTTTACTTGGCTGAACTGCCTTTGCAGTAAGGTAATTAACTTGCAATACTAGAGTTATCACAAGTCTCTGCAGCACATCAACTCCACCTGCAAATCATTCCTGCACTGATCAGCGAGTTACAACAATAGGTTAATATGAGGTTGGAACACAGTTAGGTATTTATGTCTTTTTTAACAGTGTCAGCCTGGCTCACATCATCATCCAGTGGTAGCACTCCCGCCTCTGTGTCAGAAGGTTGTGGGTTCAAGCCCCAAGTCGGCACTTAGGATCACATCGTCTACGCTGACACTCCAACGCAGTGCTGGGGATGTGCTGCATTGTCAGAGGTGCCGTCCATCGGATGAAATATTAAACTGAGATCCCGTCTGCCTGTTCAGGCGGAAGTTAAAAATGCCACCGTATTATTTGAAAAGAAAAGGGAGTTTCTCTCTCCCATTGTCCTGGCCAACAATCCCCCAGATAAAATTGGTCTCTAACTCCATGGTTGTCTGTGGGACATTGTTGTGTGCAAACGCTTGCCACGTTTTGCCCACAAAATGCAGTCAATCCGCTTTACAGTATATCCTGTAATGTGATAAGGCGCTATATCAAGTGCAAGGATTATTATTATTATTATTATAATGTCTGATGCATCAGTCATTCTCTTTGGTCCTGGAAAAGAACTGTTGCTTACTCATGTTCCTTTATTTATCCAGTGTTGCACTAATCCAGGGAGATCCCACCGAGGTTGCAAAACATTATGCAGGGCCATACAGACCTACAGGCAATACATAATGAGATGAGTTAACAGATGTTATGTCTTGCACCAACTCTCTAGCTACACGATATTTATCTTAATGTTAAGCATAGTATCCTGGGGAATGTGTGTGTGTGTGTGTTTGTGTGTGTGTGGGTGGGTGTGGGTGTGGGGGAGTGACTTTTTGACAGACCTGATTAGTATTAAGCTGCTCTGAACAGGTTATATTTTTATAACGTAAAGTAATAATCCTTAGATTTGATATAGTGCCTTTCACATCAGGAGGACGTCCCAAAGCACTTCACAGAATACACTATAAAAGTGGAGTGGCTGTGTTTTTGTGGGCAGCCCTTATCACAATTATCACAATTATCACATCGGCTTGCATTCGGTTTCCCCACAAAGGGAAAATGCACAGTATACAATTTGTGTCTTCATCATAGGATATAAAGCACAGTGTCACTCAAAAATTAATTCCATTTGTTCCCTGGAGTCGGATTTAAGTAGGTCAGTTCGGATATGTAATGAAAAAAAAGATTAAATGTTTTCTCACATTCTATCCATCTCACATCCCATTACTTCACTCTAGTTCACCGCATCGGTCAGGGGAAGGCCTTTTGGCCAGTAAACTGGTAAAATGTAGCAGTACATTGCACAACAGGTGCCTCATTCACCGTCGGTTATTCCCGGAGCGTGAAAGGAATTTGAGACCTGCAGATACAAAGAGGTTTAATTTGCAGACGACAGGATGGGATTAGCCCTTAGACAGGAAAAGTAGGAAACAAAGAACTCGAGAGTAAGGATGGCCTTATATTCAGCAGTTTTGCTCTCGTTAGCATCACAGAGAGAATTTGTAACAGAAGCTGTGGTTGAAGCATTACAGAGAATGGTTAAGTGGCGTAGATGTGCAAAATCTGATCCGGTGTTGTTCATGTGCCAAACTGATTATGATGGATCAAGCATCATCACTTGGGTGAAGTGCTGGCGTGGCTAAAATAGTCAGAAAAATCAGCTACATGAAAAAGTAGTTAAGGGACACGAGATTGATTTAGAATACTCACCTTGGCAGCCCATCTACTGTGCTTTACAAACCGTCTATTCTAAAGGTTTATTAATTCGCAGTGCGGATCACATAAAATCAGCCCTCAGAATTGATTGTACAAAATGGCTTTATTACCAGAGCCTTAATCAGCGTAATTAAAAATAATTCCCACTTGTATCAAATAGACTCGGAAACACCAGTCACTTTATGGCTGAGAGTAAAATGTAAAATGTAAAAAGCACTGAGCTAAGCATTCTTTGTTAAAAATAAAGATGAAGTCCCACAAAGTAGCAACAATGCCATGAAAGGATGTAGTGACTTAGCAACTGATATCCTGGAGGGACATTTCAAAACACTGATACGGTTCAGCTTAACATTAAGCGCTGAGCCAATTGAAATGAGTTCTAAATCTTAAGTAAATTCTCCTTAGCACCGGGAGAAACGCTATTCTCTTTTTGAATAGCGCCATGGGATGGATCTTTAACGTTGACTTGAACTGGAAAATGGAACCTCGATACCCAAAGCACGACACCTCCGATAATGCGGTATACCCCAGCAATAGGCTGTGAGGAAGCGAACCTTAAAAAATATATTTTGCAGCAAAGTATTGCATCTATTAATTCAATGCCTGGCAACCGGCATCTCTGTAACTAATTAAAAAAGCTAAAACATACCAACAACGAGGGCAAGAAAGGTTCAAGAAATCTTAGGATCAACTGTCTCTTACAGTTAAGCAAAGCAATTTTGATTTGCGCTTAGGAAGGGATTTTCTCATTTCAAGTACACATTGTCAAAGCCTCTGTACTTAACAGCTAGAGGAACTTGTCCCTCACATCTTTGCAGTAATACTCTTTGAAAGAGCCCTGTGAACATTATAATGCCATAAGCAAACTCCAACAATATAATTTAATTTGTGTAAATCCATGGATGACCTCAACTCACCAAGATGCTTTTTTTTCTATGGCTCTGATATTGCAACGTGAAGCAAAATCATCATTTTTTTGTGTAATGATGTGTGCACTGAACCACTGCACTCAATTTATCACCTGTGTACAATCTGGTCAAGTACCATCTGCCTTCTAGTTTCATTTAAATAAGATGATATATTTCAGCAAAACTAGAAGCAATTTCACTGCGTTCCATCCTGTGGAAGTACTGTAATCTCACCTGGTGCATTGTTCTGAATGATTGCCTTACATTAGATGGAGAATTATTTTATGCCCTATTTACGCTGTACTTTTCATGTACGGTTGACACGAGGAGAGATTTAGCCAGTTTGCTACGCACTGTAAAGGTGGCGCAGTTTTAGTCAATTAAACCACTGCTCACAGTTGTCCTATTTAATAACCCTCGCATTTGTTTTCTTGCCTGATTACGTCAAACCTTCTTAAAGCACTTCAGAGTTTATCTTGTAAAGTGTAGTGACCTGTAGTGATTTGTAGGCTGATGCAGCAGGCAGCCAGTTTACGCTCAGCAATGAACCACTGACAGCCATGAAATTAATAACCAATTGTTTTTTCAACCAGGAGGATTGGTGGACAGGGCACTGGGAGAAGCTCTCGTTACGAGATCTGACCTGGATTTGGTTGGTGTTTAGTGGACGCTTTCACAGTCAATCATAAACAAATGTACTAACTGCGCTTACATACTGCACTTCATCAAACTTTATCAAACTCAATGTGATTTCCAACATGCGATCTAAAGTCTGTTTTCAGGACTACTAAAATCAAATGCCATTTTCTGCCTGACACCTGTCATACAACTGTACAGTCAGTGCAATAAATATTCTAATACTCTAGCTCAAATAATGCTATGCTCGTGGAGTGTTGTTGATTTATTGGAT
This sequence comes from Callorhinchus milii, assembly GCF_018977255.1. Classification (NCBI taxonomy): domain Eukaryota; kingdom Metazoa; phylum Chordata; class Chondrichthyes; order Chimaeriformes; family Callorhinchidae; genus Callorhinchus; species Callorhinchus milii. The sequence continues at coordinate 3,245,202 of NW_024704750.1, forward strand.
TATTACTTTTTATTTTTTCTCAGATTTGCGGCATTTGCAGATTGTCTTTTTAATCTCATTGTATCTAAATGAGACGTTTTTGGAGACTTTCTGCTGCGTTTCACACTTTCTCTTTTCCTTTGAGGTCGTGTCTCCTCTGCCTTTCAAACGATTGGTTTGGACGGAGAAGACTCTTTTACCCTTTTACCCTCAAAGCCCTTCAACCCTCCAGAACACCCACACAACCGTCCTCCCATCACAACAATCTGCTTTTTAAATGATTCCCAGTGTCCTGGCTCAACCACCAATACTGGCAACCTGTTTCAGTCATTAATTATCCTCTGGATAACAAACAGTTTCCTGCTATCTGTCCTGAAATTGCCCGTTGCAACTCTAAGCCTGGGTACTCTTGTTCTACTGCATTGCTACATCCTAAAGCATATTCTAACTTGCTAAGAAATTGTTCTGAATGCATATATCTTTGCTCTTTATGGCTGGCTGCTGCTTAATCGATGACCGCCTTTACATTACCCCTTCCTTCATTACAATATTGAATTGGATTAATGACCACATTGTAGGATTAAACACCTGACAAACCACGTCAGGAATCTGTTCTGTGTTAATACTTAGGATTCACTGGATAAAATATTATTGTCTGATAGGAATTCATAGTTTTAGATAATTCACAGATTATTAATGTAGCAGCCTTGTCGGTTCTGGGGTAATGAGAAATGGTGTAAATTTCATGTTGTACATTACTCCTGATATCCCGAACGTCCAAATTCCAGAGTTAACACTGCGTCTCATAAATGTTTTGTTACAATAATGTTGAACCACTTGTCTTTATCCGGTCAGCGCTAATAAGCAATAGCATCTACATTGTAATATTCACCTGAAGGATCTGTAAATAGCAAATCCGAGATGTGTTGCATATCTTGTAAATGCAGATCCTGATTTATACTAGTAACAGGATCAGTGTTTAACCCCCAAAAATGGAAGAATTTTTATGTGAATTCATGCCACTGAAAGACAAGTTCAAACGTTTTCACAGCTTTTGTTCTGGAGAAGCTTCATTCAAAAGATACTATCAAAACCCAATAGGTTGCATTTTCACAACAAACATTACAAATTAGCAGCCCACTGACTTCTGAATCTTCCCCTTTTTCCTCTCTGCACTGGTGTAACTGACAACTAGAAGAGGGCCGTAGGGTTATTTTGAAATAAATGTTAACATTTGACGAAGATTTGATGCCGGTGAACTAAATCTAGCAGTAATGAAGTCTGCAAAACATTTTGAAGCAAATTCATATTGTAATTAATTTATGCAATTTAGAACTTTGGAATAATTACTCTAACAAAGATTGACATTAATTTTACACTGTGGTGCCCCATCTTCTTCTGTTCTTATATAACTGTCAATTATAATCCTGAATGACTGCCTCCGATGATCCCTTAACTAATGCTCATGAATCACCCATTGAACACCACCACTGATATATTGGATCATAAGACTCAATTGATGAAGCCCATGGGAACTTGGTGGTAATATAGACAAGCATATCATTCTTCATCCTCTGGGACTTGGGTTTGACACCAGACATGAGTGTTACCACTGTCATTAGTTATATAATAAATGATATAAGAATAATAACCCTCACATTTGTTATGGCATCTTTCTTTCACATCAGTAGGACATCACAAAGCGCTTCACAAGCTATTACTGTAAAGTGCAGTGAGTGACTGTGTGTTTTGTGGGCGAACGCAGCAGCCAATTTGCACACAACAATGTTCCACGAACAGCCATGAAGTGAATAACCCATTTTATATATGGGGGATTGTTGGCCAGGACACTGGGAGAAACTCCCTTCTCCAAGGGAGACTGTGAATTCTTCACCCAGTTTCTAAAAAAAAGCTGCTCTTAAAACTTACAATTTCATTCAGAGAGAGAGAGAGAAAGTATGGATGGCCTGGAAGATTACTTGCGAGTGGAGCGGGGAAATGCTTGGCGTGTGAGAGTTTTCTTGCGATGCAACACACTCCATATTTACCTGTGCTGTATCTATCCTTGGGAGTGCTCATTACTGATGCTACGTGCCCAAAATGGAACAGGGCATTTAATTTCCCCACCGCTAATACGCTTCACTTTAATGAGCCCAAATTTGAAATACAGTAATCATTTTTTTAAAAAAATTAAATTCTATTACAGCTTATTTTTGTAATTCACAACAGCGTAAACCACCATATAACAGCTAATGAATTTCAATAGTTTTGATAAGCGTCATTTATTTTACCACCAAGGTTGTGTCTTTACAATGCCATTAGATTTCAAGTGGCCACAATTTATTACTGCAGAAGTACCACAATATTACAGGAGGCTACTTGTATGATATTTACTCGCTGAAGGGTACGAAAAACACGGATTGATTAATACAGGAACAGATTGATGTGAAAGGCAACTCTAACCCACAACCCTGGAAATTGGCAATTCCCCAGACAGAAAATAAGTCGCCATAAAAATCAAAGATGGATCACCGGCTTTGAGTCCACAGTAAGCCAATTGAAATTACTGTCAGCCCGACAATAAATGCATTATAGAATTAAGTAACATTTGTGGCCACAGTGCTATTGGAGTAAATAAAACAGAACACGGTTACCTCTTCCCATTTTGGCTCCAATAACAGATCGATATGAATGAGCTACATTGGTAATATGGTGATTGACACCTTATTGCCAATGTAGCAATGTAGCTTCCACAACCGGAAGTTGAAGAAGGAAGTTTCTCTCTCTCCCGGTTTCCTGGCCAACAATCACCCAAATAAAATTGGCCATTCACTTCATGGCTGTTTGTTGGACATCGCTTTGCGTAAATTGGCTGCCTCAAACAAATACACAGTCACTAAACTTTACCGTGTGTCCTACAAAGTGCTTTGAGACATCCTCCCAATGTGGCAGGCGTTAAGAATTATTATAAGCATCAAGAGCTTATCTTTGCTAAAATAGGGGGAGGGAATTCTTTCAGGTTAATACAAAATACAAACCAGAAGAAACATTGCAAAAGGAAAGTTTTAACACCACAGATGTCACATTGTAATCGAGAATCGTTCTGAAGCAACTATGATCAGCACACTGTCAAAGCAAGCATTAACAAATAACAGTCAGTTGGAGAACAGAACATTACATTTATACTGCACAAGTTACCAAGGAACATAGAGCGATAAGCAACATCACATTACTTAGAGAGTACCAATGAATCTTATTATTCTCCCCTGAACTAGATTCAATTTCTCACATTCAGAGAAGTTGCTCCAATTTGCCAGAACATACAGTAGCAAAGTAAAATGTGCAAGGATTACACATTTTACATGTAAATCAAAGAAAATGGGACATGGCAGAGGGAAGCAGAAAAGTTAAAAAATAAATCATAATCAGGTCTTTCCCATTTGGGACAATGCAGTGACCGCTTATTCCTTTTCAAGATAACAAAAGCCAAATGATCTTTCCTTCCCTGATTTCAATTCCAGTGACGGCTAAATCAGAGACTTTGGAATAAATGCCGTAAACTTCTCATAACAACAGTTTGGTCACTCAATCCACGACTGTTTATGGGACACAGCTGTGCGCAATTGGCTGCTGTGTCTCGCCCATAAAATGTACAGTCAATTCACTTTCCAGTATATTCTGTGAAGCGCTTTGAGAAGTCTGGAAGACGTGATAAGGCGCTATATAAAATGCAAGGATTATTATTATTATACATGGTCTCTCAGGAATGACAGTGCAAGTAAATTTTGCCCAACTAAATTGGCGCTTGAATGCCGCAGTATGGGAAAGGTGTGTAATTGGTATATATATATACACACACACCCACACAAGGTGTACACAAGGAGCTGAGGCAATCTTTGGCCTTATGACGATGACAGCAATACAGGAAGAAGGAAGTTTTCTCCTGTCAGAGAACGTTTGAAAAAAAGCCGGGCCTGACATGAATTCTGACAATTTTAATCCTGTTTCAAAACTGCCAATGCTGCAAAAAAAAACGTCCAATTTGGGCGAAATTTAGGACTGTTTCCAGAAAATCGAGATTGAGAATAGAAACTTTACAACTTTGGCATTTTGTATTAAAAATAAACTTTTTAAAGTTGTAATGGTAGCTTTATCAAATCATTACATGTAGAACTATTCCAGGCTAAAGTCAAACCAAATGCCTGAATGTTGGCCTCTCTGGTATCACGTTGACCTGGAATATCCTTCATAGATCTCCAGAGACTGGGAGAAGGGAGCATTTGTTTTCCACAAAGTAAAAATTTCAAGCCTTGAAAGTCTGTCCATCAATTAAGATTACATTTCCTCTCTCGACTGCTCATTTTGCTTTATCGTTCCCTTCCCACTCCCACCCAAAGTTATTGAGATGCTTGGAAATGTCATCAGAACTCAATTAAAAAGAGTTTTAAGTGTTGAAGCAAATATAAATTATAACTACATTTGTTATCTTTTTGTATGAGGTGAAATTGATTTCCTCTTTCCTCAAAGCGTCAGCAAATTGCCTTTCCCCAATACAGCGATGGACAAATCAATGCAGTCTTCATGCAGTATGTGCCCCCACCCCAATTATAAATCATAGAATCACAGAATAATTTACATTTGGCCCTTCGTGCCTGTGTTGTCTCTTTGAAAGAGTTATCAAAATATTCCCACTCCCTCTCTCTTAACCCATAGCCCTGCAAATTTTTCTTTTTCAAATACCTATCCAATTCCCTTTTGAAAGCTACAATCAAATCTGCTTCCACCACACTTTCCGGCAGTGCGTTCGACTGGGCACTTTATCCATTACGGTAAATGCTTGTGGATGATGTGCTGGAAAACCTTTCCCATCGTATTGAGCTGAAAAGATAACCAGAACATAATAATCTTATCTATGTGCTCTAACCATGAGATAAGGAAATCCATTACAAAGAAGAGGCCATGGTAGAATTAAGTGCATTTTGTGCTAGGTTGCTGTCAAAATGATAAAACCATTGGCCATTACACGCACACACAAAAAATTGAAAAACATTCATTAGAAGCTGTGCTTATCCCTTCAGGAATTTATCTGACTTCAAAGCTTTCATTAGAAAGTCATTATATAATCTGAATAAGCACTTCAAAATGCAAATGTTGGCATTTGAACACTGTGGCTAATAAAACCCCTTTGAAGAAAAAGGGGGAAAAATATATCACATTGCAAGCAAAAAAAATTCCTCTTGATAGTATATTGAATACAAATTTATGTGTTTTAAAGAAGATTTTTACTCATTCCCCCCAGAGGATCTGTTCAACATGTTGATCTTTCCATCATTTGTTTCAAATAAGAAAGCATTGGGGTGGGAGGGGGGGAAGCAGATAGACACCTGATTGACTCCACATGTCTGCCAATGACAACAACAACAAATTATATTTGTGTAGCGCCTTTTACAACTGGAGGACGTCCCAAAGGGTTGGACAGTCAAAGACGTGCGCCTTAGTGGATTGGGATCAGGAGGGGTTGAGGGTAGGGAAGGTGGGGGTAGGAGGATGACCGAAGGCACGGTTGAAGAGGGAGGTCTTAAGACAGGCTTTGAAGGTCAACTCTGAAGCAAAAAGAGATGGTGAAATGATATTTTATTTATGGTAACAATTAACCAACTCCTGAAATTCTACAAGCTAGTTTAGCAAATCCTCCACATGAGGAAACATATCACAGGTAAATACAGGTAAATCATTAGATTATAATAGGAAACAAGATAAATGAGTTGCATCACTGAAGAGTCAGTCCCTCACAGAACACACTGCATAATTGAACTTTACTGTGCTTTGCAGCAAAATTAGAGAGGCCAATTAGATTTCAGTTCAGTTCAGCAGACTCTCAGCCCTTACTCTTAGGCCAAGTGCTCTGAAATGCTACCCGGCATAAAGGTGCTATATAAATGTAAGTTATTGTTGTAGTTGTTGTTACTTTATGTACAACGGTTCAATCCGTTTGTTCCAAATTGTTTCGCCCACAAAATATACAGTCAATTCACTTTACAGTATATTCTGTGAAGCACTTTGAGACGTCTCGAAGACGTGATAAGGCGCTATATCAAATGCAAGGATTATTATTGTCTGCCTGTTAGGATAGATGTCAAAGATCCCATGGCGCTATTCAAAAAGAGAAGAGATTTTCTCTCGCTGTCCTGGCCACCAATCCCCAAATAAAAATAGTCACTCACGCCATGGCTGCTTGTGGGACATTGCTGTGCATCAAATTAGCTATCATGCTTACCTGGAACATGTACAGTCACTACATTTAAGCGCTTTGAGACATCCACCAGACTTGAAAGGCACGATATCAATTGCAAGGATTGTTACTTTCTAAAAAATTTTTTTATTGTTTTTTTAATTATTGTCCATTACGTGGCTGTGCTTTATCCTTAGCTCTCTTTAAGTGAACTATTCACCTTTTTATTGTCTCTGATGCATTAATCTTCATCAGTATCCTGCAGATGAGGTGATATAAACATGTGAAGATAATTACTGTAATTTACTGCAAAACAAAATCGGAAAATATTTAAGACTGGGTTCGGGCTCCTACAACAACAGCAGCACATTAGGGAAAGGCTTCCACAGTAATTATCTTAACTAGATGTGTGCTTCATCATACTGCGAGAATAACTTCCTGAAACATCCTTCTTTGAATGCAACAGTCTATTAGGAAGCCTGTGGGAACCCTGTGCGCAGAGGAAATTGCAGGTGCTCTTACTTTTAAAACCAGTGAATTTTCTAAATAGCACTCACCTTCATCTGAAAAGCCTTCCTTCAAATAAGTAGCCATTTTGGGTCAACCACCAAAAGAAGTCCAGCAAAAACAGTCACTTCCTTGCAATGAAATTCAAAATACATAAAGAATGTAGTCTGTGAAACCACAAAGGTTCCAAAAAGAGCAGCCAGGTAATAAATACCTTTGTGTCTCCATCCAAGGTGACAGTCAACATGTTTGCTCAGTTTGGTATGAACTACCTGGATACGAATTAAAAAAGAAATGATTGATTTTACTCTGCATTGCTGCCTTCATTGATCAAGTGGTAGGATGTTAGAGTTGGGTAGTTGCGCGCTGTTTAAATATTAACCCTTTTTTTAAAAAAACAGTCCAATTCCTTTCCCTTCATCATCGCCTCAGCTAACGGACACTCCCTCCATCAGTGCTTCGGTTGCTGAAACCCGCCTCTGGTGGTCCAGGTGGGTGTTAAAGATCTCATGGCTCTGCTGTGTCAGCGCCTTGGGACGTCCTCCTGACGTGAAAGGCGCTTTATAAATGGAATCTTGTTGTTGTTGTTGTTCAAAAGGAGCAAAGACAATTTTCTCAGTTTGCTGGACAGCATTTCTGATTGATTGTTCGTGGCTATTTGTCAGGGTTCACTGTGTGCACAAGGAGGCTTGCAACAAAAACAGTTACTACATGTGACAGTTCCTATGAAACCCTTTGAGACACTCTACATTACAGATGCTATGATAATGCAAGTTCTTAATCACTCGCACACATTTGCCGCTTCACCCTCCAAAACCATTTTAGATTTATCTTCAATCATCATCATCAATACAATTTCAAAAATAATCTTTAAATAATATTCCTTCAGCTCAATTGGCCCAGATCTTCTTGGAAGCGATTTATCAGCTTATACTCCCCCCAGAAATAAATTCTGAACTTTTTCAGGCAAACAATCCCCCAGATACAAAGGCAAGTCTTTACAACAAAAATAACAACAATTTGGATTTATATAGTGCCCTCCACGCCGGACGGCGTCTCAGAGAGCTTCACAGTAACGGATCCCGGGGCCGAGCCGGGGGGGGGGAGGAAGGTGATAAAAGGTGCGGTCGAAAAGAAAGGTCTTCAGCCGAGACCTGAAAATAGGACGAGAGGGGGCGAGGCGAAGGGAGTGAGGAAGGGAGTTCCAGAGCCTCAGGGCATAGTGGCTGAAAGCACGGCCATCAAGGGTGGAGCGGAGGACTCGGGAGACGAGGAGGAGGCCAGACCCGGAGGAACGAAGGCAACGGGTACTGTTTTGAGGAGAGAGGAGGTCAGAGAGGTCGGGGGGTGCAGAGGAGTGGAGGGATTTGAAGACCAGGGTGAGGATCTTGAAATCGATCCTCTCTGGGACAGGCAGCCAGTGCAGTCTGGCAACGACTGGGGTGATCGGGGAGCGGAGTTTGGTGCGGGTGAAAATGCGGGCGGCAGAGTTTTGAATAATCTGGATTTAATAGCATGACCGAGATTGGGTTTAGATTCCCATCAATTCAGAAAATCAGATCAAACCATTCAGCACCTGCACCTCTTTGTGCTATTATATTTTGCAAATTGAAAATACATAAGAATCCTTGCATTTGATATTGCACCTTATCATGTTGTAGAGACACCTCCGAATGCCTTACAGAATTTTACTGTAAAGTATAATGACTGTGTAATTCAGGAGATGACCACGGCAGCCATTACATGCACAGCAATGGTCCCACTAACTAACAGCCATGAATTAAATGACTAATTTAATTTGAGGGCGTACTGGCCAGGAAACCGGGGAAGAACCTCCCTTCTCTTTTCACATAGTGCCCCTGGAATCTAAGTTGACTCAATTTTGTCACTTCTGGAATAAAACAATGCATCAAGTAGTTTAAATGGGACAATCCCATCAAATGATCCAATTGAATTTCCGCACACACTAACCTCTGACTGCCTCCCTTGCTTATAAACTTTTTCACCCGAGCATTGATGTGTTTTCGCCACAGAACGGGATTCGTACTGAGAGATATGGAGCGTCAGTCCAGACCGAGTTCAAAGTTCCAATGTGGGGCTTGAACCTAAAACCTTCTGAATCAAGAGATGAGAATACTACCAACTGAGCCAGGCTGACTGACACCTGTTGAGTCAATTCGAGTCAATTTGATCCACAAAAACACTAGTTTCAGGCACTGCAGGGAGGTGAAGGGAGAAGCAGATTTCAGGTCATCCAGGCCATGTTCAGTCTTTGAGCTTCATATCAATAACAAAGAGTCTATTTGAAGCACTAAGTCTCAGTCCTGCAGCTCTCTGAAGTGCTAAAGACTCGTATCTGTAGTGAATATAGCCATTGGCTGCAACACAGTCTATTTCGTAGATGGATTTATATGCCAAATAGCACCAATTAGCAGAATTAACTGAAGAGTGGATCAAAATGAATCAGACGCATTTCCCCAAACCTTTCTTGACACACTGTATCCCTCAGTATGAATCCCGTTTTGTGGCGAAAACACATCAAATCTCGGGTGAAAAAGTTTATAAGCAAGGGAGGCAGTCACAGGTAGTGTGTGCGGAAATTCAATTGGATCATTTGATGGGACTGTCCCATTTAAACTACTTGATGCATTGTTTTATTCCAGAAGTGACAAAATTGCGTCAACAGATTAACTGCACGTCTGTAGAGAGAAGAAATATAGAAAACATCAATCACCTGTATTTTGGACCAAAGGCAAAGATAATTTCAAATAAAATATGTTGCTGGCAGCATCTGGTTCTGTACTCAAAATCTTAACAAGAACAACTTAAATTTATATAGCGCCCTTCATGCGGGTCAGCAACTCGGAGCGCTTAAATCTTAAAGTACAAGAGCAAATAGTTTGAGGAACAAAAACAATTATAATTACTACAGTTTATTATTAGACAATTGAGCACTAAAAGATGAATGAGCATCTCCAGGATTAATTTCAACAAAAAGCATACATTTATAGGTTCTGCATTTGGTTCAGTTCGCTAATGACGGACAGGGAAATGAAATATAGATTAGGTAAACACGGGTCTAGGAAAAATAATCCCTATTTGTACCGGATCTGATAAGAATAGTAATTGAAAACATGAGATTGGTAATTGCCTGTAAAGTAAGGTTGATTCATCTTGTAGAGGGACAGACAGTAAGCAAAAAGTTGTAGTGTTTAGTTCTAATTGTACTGTTGCACAGCTTATCAGACCATTTGAGAAGGGAGTCTCTCTTTGTGTCCTGGCCGCCAAACCCCCAGATAAAGTTGATCATTCACTTAATTTGCTGCACGTGGAACACTGCCATGCACAAATTGCCTGACGTGTTCGCCTACTAATACGCAGTCACTTCACTTCATAGCAATTACCTGTGAAGGGTATTGAGACATTGACATAGGCGCTAAATCAAATGCGAAGATAATAATTATGATAATTCCCAACCTGGTTGTCACTTAGGAATACAATGTTTGTATAGCTCCAGCACACTAAGGTTCCACTTTAACACTAGAAATAAAGGTACACCAGAATAATCCCTCTTCCCTGTCTGACAGGCTGATGTAGTGGAAGTGAATATAATGCTCTTTTTTTTCAACCGAACTGCAGATGTCTCGGAGTTGTCAACCGTGAATTGCAGTGTAAAGAGGCATAAAACCAAAAATGATTTGGTTGGCACTTGGCGGGGGGAGGAGGCAAAGAACAAATAAATGCACTGAACCTCAAGCACTAACAAAAACGGAGATTTTAACTTTTATTCCAATGCTTGCTTGCTACAACACATGATTGGGTTGGCTCTTAAGTGATGTGCCGTGTTATGGCATGAAGGGAAGACAACTGCAGCATTTTAAACGCCCAAAGAGCAATTTTGAAAGAAAGGGTACATTTTGTACAGGAACATTGTTATGATGACTTAGTGCACTCAAGGCTTGCTGATTCTATTATTATTATTATTATTATAACAATAGTCTTTGCATTTGATATTGCACCTGATTATGTCATTGAGACATCTCAAAGCGCTTCACAGAATTTTTGCTGTATAGTGAATTGACTGTATATTTTGTAGTTAAAACGTGGCAGCCAATTGCGCACCGCAGGATCCCTCAACAATCGTGGATTGAGTGACCAAATTATTAAAGAAAAAAAAGGAAGGGATTATTATCCCAGAAAGCCACCCACCAATCGACTAACCACTAGGTTCCTACTCACTGCTAGGTAAGCAGAGGCGTGTGGAGTAAGGAAACTTGCCTAAAGTTTCACCATGCCGGGAAATGAACCCGTGTCCTCCCACTTTTGAGGTGAACATGCTGACCAATACGCTACAGGACTCCAGAAACCTGTCTTTAACCAAACATCTGGTAAGGTCAAGGCCTCACCTGTTAAACATACAACAGCTGGTACAGTGAGATGAGGATAAGAAAAGATGAGATACAACTCCTCCAACACATTTTAACCTGAAGACAGAAATTCAGGTGAAGTCCTCACCTGAAGACAGAAATTCGAGCTGGAATTAAGATCCACAAATGGTAGCGTCCCTCCAATACCTCACCCAAGTGACCGTTCCTTATACAAATGCCGAGACAGCTAATGTTGGCAAGCTATTTGACTACGAGGGGGAGTGGGGTAAGGGCAAGAAAATCATGGTTGAGTGTGACCTCATGTTCCCCAATACTCGCATACTCATTAACGCACCTTCCAGCTGGGGTTACTGCAGAGTGAAAAGCAATGGGCTTCCTGATCAATTCTCCCCACCTCCCCTGCTCTCCTCCTCCTCTCCTGATCAGCCATGTTCTTATAGAATGGCGGAACACGCTTGAGGAGCTGAATGGCCTGTTTCTATGTTTCTATCAGCCCCGAGATGCTGAACGAGAAACACTGCAGGACCCAATGCCAAGATCAGCTCACTCAGCACAGAATGTGGGTTGAAAGTGGCTTTAGTTATCGTGCCACCTCCCTGCAGATCATTCTAACGTGAATCACCTTGAAGTGCCTTTGATTTGCAGTAGAAATGCAGATCGTGTGTCATCAATTCCGCTCCAAATGGTCTCGTTTGGAAAATGCCCTCTGCTTGCGCCCGGCCTTCGAGCAGAAATTACGGGGGAATGCATGAACTTGCTCCACGTGTGGATGTGCTGGAGTGAATTGCTCACTGTATCAGTGCAATCAGCGTGCCCCTGCAAGCTGTTGTGTGCTAAAAGGAATTTGCCAGATGGAATCACGTAGCTTACGCAACAACTGGGAGTGCGCTTCACAGAGCAAAGCTTATTCTTTCGAGAACTGCACAAAACACATTAGCTAACGGCCAATTTAGCTATCGCTCTATACCAGCTGTTGTATGTTTAACAGGTGAGGCCTCGGTCTTACCAGATGTTTGGTTGATGTCAAAGGCAGGTTTTCTGACTAACAAATGCAAATAAGTATAAGTTATTATAATAACAATGATAATAATAATAATCCTTACATTTGATATAGCGCCTGATCACGTAGTCAGGACATCTCAAAGCACTTCACAGGATATACTGTAAAGTGGATTAACTGAGATTTTGTGGGCGAAAAAAACGTAATATTCAGATCTGTACAAAACAGATATTGCACTTCGCTTCAAGTTACAGCTTTCTATGAAAAATAATTCACAGAAAACGCCTTTGGCAACATGTTTTTGGCTTGGGATCATTTCATTCTGGCAAGGTTTAAGCTACAGCAGGTTTCGAAGACTTGAGGGAGAAACATCTGCGTGCAGTGAAACACGAAAATATAAACACACGTACAGCTATGGGTGGAATAAAAACTCTTCCCCTCAACTGGTTACGTTTATAAAGTAAAGGGAGAATGGTCGGTCACGTAACTTATCGTGAACAGAATATTCCCTTTCTAACCTGGGACTCATTTGAGGTTGTTTATTAATAATAATCCTTGCATTTGATATAATGCCTTGTCACGTCGTCAGAATGTCTCAAAGCGTTTTCACAGGATTTATAACCCTTCACGTGGGATAGCATCTCGCAGACCCTAACAATGACAGGAGCTCGATCATCGAGAACAATGATGATGATAAATGCTGATATCCATATGAACATGGCACCATTGACGGGCGGACTTTCAACCACTCTTCCCCCACCCTGTGGAACTCCATCCTCCAGTCCCTCCACCTCGCCCCCTCCCTTGCCTCCTTCAAGACCTGTCTCAAGACCCTCTACTTCGACCGTGCCTTCGATCACCCTGCTTCTCCCCCCCGCTGCCCTCCACCCTCCTCGAGCCCGATCCCCAGCTCGGGTCCGAAACATTGATTGCCCAGCGTCTTGGGACGTCCGCTATGCAAATGTAATTGTGTTGTTGAAAGAAAAATGACATTTCTGCTAATGAAAGAAGAACGGGGGCTGGGTGGGGGGTTGGAAGAAACTCTAAACATACATTTATATGGCTCCTTTCACATAAAAACATCAAAACATTTGATAACATTGCAAATAACTTACAATGAGGGTGTGATGGGGGAGCGCAAGTCAGGACAACAAGGAGAAACTCCCTATAATAGCTGGATGCTCGTGCAATATAAACCCTTTATTTATGGGACAGTCAGACTTTATGGTCTGTGAGGCACAACTTGAAGGTTAAAATGCCATTATACCAAGACTGCCGTGTTACAAAACAACCCCTGGAACGGCTGAATATGATGCTGACACTTGAGAAACTGGAAAATCAATTCCTTTCAGCATTAAAGTCTCCACCAGAATTTGATCATAAATTGTGTTGACAAATACAAATGGAACAGTTGGGGCAAGCGAACCACCAGGCAATGTAACCGAAATGTGAAACGTAATTAAAGTCATCTCGGCTTGCAAGGAGTGCGCACCTGATGGAGATTGCAGGAGAGAACAAACCGAACAGTTGCTGAACCATCCCAGATTTCTATTGTGCTTCCGCACGGAACATTACGGACCAGGAATTTTAAAGCGGACATAGCCGCGCATTTGCATTTGCTCAAACAAATCTTCTTCTCTGCATTAAAAAAAACACAGTAGCTGAATTGTTTTTCTCTCTCCTTAATCGACTGCACAGCTTCAGCTCTGCGGCTTGTTTCACTGCCGTCGCCACTTCTCTGGGTTGGCAAAGGTTTACCTCCAGAGGAAAACTCGCTCTCAAAGCATGATGCAAAAGCTCCCAAGCAGTGTTACAACATCCTTTCAGGTATATATTTATATATCTCTAGTCAACCAGTGGCTTGGGACGTCCTCCCGACGGGAAAGGCGCTATAAAAATGCAATTTGATGTTGTTGTTGTTGATCTTTTGAGGTAAGAGTATTTGAGTTTTACGTTGACGTTTTTTCATGACATTTACACAAGTAGATGAGAACCCCAATGACTTAATACCCGTGCACAGTACACATTCCTTTAGTTTTATCAACTAAATCATTTTAATTATCAGTTTATTGCTACCAAACTATTGAATTCCACTGACTAACATCACAATTACATCCCACACACCCTTATACTCTCCGATGCCTTAGACTTCTAATTGTTATAGTGTTTTAATTACCAATTTGAGGGAAGTCAAACACCCAAGAAACAGCTGGTTGTTTCAATCTTTCCACTTGCTGTGTTTTGAAGTAACGATTTATTGAGATACTTCAGAAGGAAGGCCTCAGGCAACACTATCTGCTTTTGAAATACTTAATTAGTGCGATATTGGACTGAATTTCCAGGAGGGTCTTGTGTTAGTCACCGCAAGCATTTGAATTTTTCTTAAACATAGAAATAGCTCCCTGTTGTGAAAGTTTGCAATTAGGGGCATCGATTCCATCAAAACATATTTAGCAAATCTTTCTCTTCCCTCAATCCCAACAGCGCATTCAGCTCAGTACACTGAGCGTCAGGTTTTTTTTAAACCAGCAATCAAATGCAAGTTATTGATGGTTATGGTACACGTTGCGGTAAAAATCCTGTGAAGCGCTTTAAGACGTCCTACCGACATGAAAGGCACTGTATGAATTGAAAGGATTAGAAGTAGATTATTTAATACACTCAATCACTGAAGTGAGATCATGCTTGGTTTTCTCGGTGAGGAATCTGTTTAGGAACGGCTGTGTATTGCACCCCACTGTAACGTTTTAACACTGTGTTTCTGAGAGTAAAAGTTCACCAACTTAGGAAAGTAGCTGCATTTCTCTTGCTCACACGCACCCATTACCACGTGTGCTACAGATCACTGCTTCACAGGGCTGTACATGTACAACTAACATTTACTTAACCATTAATAGCACTGAACCATTAGCAGTAGCTTCTGAGCTGGGACAGACTGGGAAAGTCCGAGGGTCAATCAGGACTGATACCTTCTGACCTTAGCCAGGTTGACACAAGAGGCCCTGCATTTGTCCCCAGTGCTTGACATGAGTGAGGGCAAGAGTGAGAGGTGGGTTTCTTGCTCCAGGTTGCTCCCCAACGACCCCTACTGGAAATGTGAGTGGACGGATACCAAACGGCAATACAATACAAATTGATGATGTTACCAGAATGTTCGCTGCTTTCAAACATCTTGCAAAACACTCAGTCAAGATTTATAGGCGCTTGGATCAGGTACAATGGGTGCTTGGTGCCTGTGTTAAAGTGCCCCAGGAGAACACTATCAATCAATACATTTGATATAGAGCCTTTCACATGGAGAGGACGTCTCAAAGCGCTTTACTGGGTTTCATCTGTTAAGTGCAATGCCCACAAACACGGCAGCTAATTTACATGCAGCAACGTTCCACAAACAGCCATGAAGTGAGAGTAGAAGGAAAAGCATCAAATGCTATAATAATAATAATAATAATTCTTGCATTTGATACAGCTTCTTATCACATCATTGAGACGTCTCAAATCGCTTCACAGGATATACAGGAAAGTGAATTGACTGTGTATTTTGTGAGTGAAACGCGACAGCCAATTGCTCCCAGCAGCGTCCCCACAAACAGTATTCCCAGTAAGTGTGAATTTGCTCTATCCCGAGAGGATGAAACAGAAGCAAATTGGAAACAGAAATGCTCGCAGGCCACACGTTGGAAAATGGCACATTTACCTTTTGTGGCCGATTTTGCTTGAGCTCAGGACTTGTGCTACCTTTTAGTGAGTTATTTCTGTTGTCCATTGCCGTCTGTCAGGCACCCAGCCAGGGCAAAAATGCTCTGAAAGAGGCAAATGGATGCATCCATCTGGAAACAGCTGCAAAATCCTGTCAGAAGCATTATTTCATTCACAGTTCTGAATTAATCTTTTTAGTCACCCTTACTATCTTTTCGGAACATTCCACTGACGACAATCTTTCAGATATGATTTATTGCAACAGTGAAACATTATCGAGCGCTGGGCGTTAGTTAATGTTAAGCTTCAAACTCCTGCACATTACAGTGACAGAAAGAGAGAGAGAAAAAAAAACAGAGTCTGTACAGAAAACCTCTCCTTTTCACTGAGAAAAATACTGTAAGGACACCTGGTATCCCCACCAGCTATCTACATCTCCAGGCTTCCATCAAGGACACTCTCCGAGTTGAATTAAATCAAAATAGCAAATGGGAACAGTTGTTCATAGCATCGCCCTTTACATAAAAAAAAGTCCTTGCATTTGATATAGTTGTCAAAAACGTCTCAAAACCCTTCATATGTAATTGCTGTCCAGTTTAGTCACCATGGACAAACGAGCAGCCAATTTGCATACAGTAATGTCTCATCCCACCGACAGCCATGAAGTAAATTGACTAGTTTATCTGGAAGACTGTTGGTTTAGGACACAGTTGAAAACGAGAGCAATGGAGCGAATGATATTCTTGTTTAATCCATCTTTCAGCACTTCCTTCAAGTATGTAAAAATAATCTACATGTTCACCATTTGTAGACCTGTCTTTCTCTCCCCCCACGTCCCTGAAGAAAGGGGGAAGTGGAATCAAAATTAGCTAATCCTGCAGATTTACAGATTTACAATAATTTGTGAAATTGCCCTCCTTGTGTAAGTGTTGACAGAGACAGTGGTCTAAATTATTCACAATGTTTTTGTTTTTGCTGTTTGCTATACAGAACTCACAGCATAGCAGGAAACTCTCAAGCTCATCGAATATAATATAGGTACACACACACACACACACAAACACACACACAGGCTGAATAAAATGGGCTGGTGCTTCCAGTCCACTGGAGCCAAACATTTGTTAATAGCACCTTTCGTGTCAGTAAGACGTCCAAAGTGCTTCACAGGATTTACTGTGAAGTGGAGTGACTGTGTATTTGTGGGCAAATATAGCAGCCGGTTTGCACACAGCGATGTTCCACAAACACCCATGAAGTGAATGACTAATTTTTATTTGAGTGATTGTTGGCCAGGACACCAGGAGAAACTGCCTTCTCTTTCCAAATCATGACATGGGATTTTTAATGTCCATCTGATGGGACCTCGGTTTAACATCTCCTCTGAGGGACGGCACTTCCGGCAATGCAATATTCCCCCAACACTATGTTGAAGAGTCAGTTTAGACTATGGGAGTTCAAGTGCTGACGTGGGGCTTGAACCCACAATCTTCTAACTCAGAGCGAAGAGTGCGACCACTGAGCCAGGCTGACACACAGTCACACAGATAATAATAACATAATATTAATAATATTTACACTTGATATAACACCTGTCCACCTTGGGAAGTTGTCTCAAAGAGCTTCACAGGATTCATTGTAAAGGACAGAAATCTGATTTTCTATGAAGTTCCTCAAGACAGTGCTGTCGAGGATATACAAAGTACTCACTATTGAAAGCAAGTTATTGCTGTGAGATGCAGGAGAACAACAAGTGTTTGTTTAAAAGCTCCAGGCTACATCTGGGGAAGGGTTAAGATTTCGTAGGATTTATGGGCGATATTACTACCAAGTCAGTTGAGTTGACAACAGTAACGCTTCTGAACTTGTTGAATGAGGAAACATTTTGCTCAGTTTCAACCACTATCTCCTGGTGGTGAGATTCAGAATCACGGTCAACCAAGTGCTGCATCGCCAACATACAACTTTAATAATAATAATAATCGTTGCATTTGATACAGCGCCTTATCACGTCTTCGAGACGTCTCAAAGCGCTTCACAGAATATAGTGTAGGTGTAAAGGTGAATTTGGACTGGCCATATTTTTGAGGGTGAAACACGGTGCAGCCCAGTCCAGTGCACACGTAGGTCGTCCAACCACAAGTAGCGACTGAATAGACCAGCTTCTGCTCTCTCACTCTCTTTGGCTTCCTTTCATAGATAACAAAAACACGTGCTTTAACTCCTTTCATCGTGTGCAGTCAGTGTGAACATGTGTTAAGTATATACTTCCTGCTGTGCTACAAACAATTTTTTCTTATTCCATTCGCTTACACAGCCTTTGCAAAAATAATTTTCAGTTGCTCTCTTCACTAAAGACACCCTAAGTGTACAGAATTGGGCAACTCTCCATTTAAAAGGCAACCGAATTGCTGTAAAACAATACAGATGGAATCGGACAGTTGTCTGACATCTTCAGAACTGAGAAGGCGGAACCAATAACTCTTGTCAAGGCAGATGGATGGCAAGGTTGCCAAAGCAGAAAAGTTACAAGCTCTGTTCAGCTGCAGAAAAAAACATTCAGTTCCTTGGCTCGGCCTGAACAAGCTGGTCGTGTGGAGATCCTGAAGAACATTGGCTCCCCCTCAGTATCACTGGTGGTACCTTCAATTTTCTGTACAGCCTCAACTGGCTCAACAGTATTACAGTCCTGTTTGACAGACTGGGGGAGAAAACCCTGAGCATATTGGTGAACTCTGCACAGTCCAAAGCCTTGGCAATTCACGGGCAGAATCAGAATAACCTGCTACAATCCACAGTCTATGCTGATACACTACAGCAGGACTGGGGGAAGCACTGTATTGTTGGAGGTTATGCCCTTGAGATGAGATGTTAAACCCAGATCCTGTCTCTCCATGGATTTTAATGCTCTTTAGTGCACCATTCAAACAGAGAGCAGATTTTCTCCCAGAGGTCAGGCCAGCCACCCTCCCAATAAAATCGGCTGCCTTGTTTGATTTGAAAAACAGTGTTGTCAAGGACTTTCAACATAATACATCATAAAAACCTAAGTTAAATAAAACTTAATTGGCGCAATCTTTCCTATTGTACCATTTAATACATACATAAAAAAGTGTCCCATTACCAGCCCCCATTTCCATTGAAAACTACAATGTTTTTCTCTCCCAATGTACACACACACACATACGCACACATGCAATTTCAGTGCATTTTTTTTTACTCACAGCATTTTGTATGTTGATACGTTTATAAGGGCGAAATCTTACACAAAAAAACCTTGGTCCGCAAAACAAATTAAACAAATTAAACAAATCTCAGCCTTGAAACACATTGTTGAAAATGGTTGTCGAAGCCATAATCCATTTGTATGGAGACAAAGAACTCTGCTGGCAATTGAGCATAAACTCAACACAAATTGAGCTCTCATCAGCTCTGCTTATGAATCTAATCATGGGGAATAGGTTACAAATAGGCAGTGCTATGTTTCAATTATGCACTCGAGGGATTGGGTTCAAAGAGAAGGTAGGTTCGAAATGTGCATTGAATAGCATATTCACTTTACACTGAACTGTACTCAAATAAATCAGTGCCACTGATTCGTCATGCAAACATTCAGGAGGACCAGCTCTGAATGAGGCCAAACAACTGAATGGAATTGCTTCACCAAATATTGTAACGTGTAAGATTGTAGAGTGTGAATTACCCAGAAATTCACCTTATAATGGGTTTGTCAACTTACTCGAGGAGTCAGGAAAAGCCCTAAGTGAGGAATTGGAGTTCCCAAGAAAGATCGTGGGTGTGTGGAGTTAAGTGAAATCACTCACTCGTAGACATAAAAGATCATCACAGAAGTTAGAACAGCCTCCTTCCACGCTGTAAGTTTCTATGATTCTATGTACCAAGTGGGGTTTTTCACATAGGTTTCTGAAGAATGGATAATAATCCTTGCATTTGACATAGCGCCTTATCACGTCTTCGAGACCTCTCAAAGCGCTTCACTCAATATACTGTAAAGTGAATTGCCTATATATTTTGTGGGCGAAACGCAGCAGCCAATTGCGCACAGCAGCGTCCCACAAACAGTCTTGGATTGAGTTTGAAGGAATTATTACTCTCGGAATAGCGATCCACCAATCGACTAATAACCGGGTTCCTACTTACTGTTCAGTAAGCAGAGGCGTGTGTAGTAAGGAAACTTAGCCAAAGTTTCGCTCGACCTGGGAATCAAACCCAAGTCTCTCGCTTGCGAGGTGAGTGCTCTAACTACTGAGCTACAGGACTACAGGAAGAAATTGGTTTGAATATTTTGGGTAAATCCATCTGCACTCAGAACAGCAGCAATAATTCATAATATTTTGAGCTGAATTACATAAAACTGGACAATAAGCTTTTAAATTCATGACTCCAGGCATTTTGTTTACTCAGAATTGAGAACCAGAGGAAATTGCCATCCATCTGAAATGAATAAATCTCAAATTCATTTTGCCCCAAAGAAGCTTAAAGTGGTTCAAATTCCCGTTCCAACCGCATGGATTAAAGGGAAGCATTTGTTGAAAAAAAACATACCGTTCCTGATGTAAAAATAAATTTCTTCAGGAAATCAAGGTATTCCGAAACATAAATGAAAAGCGTCTGGAAATGACTGGACCAATATTTGCAGGCGTATTGTCATGGGTATTAGTCCCTTTCTCCCATTGTAATATATAATCAAACTCCGTCATTCATCCCGAGCCTTACTCTGAATTTAATTTGCAGCAGTTACAATAAAGGTTCAATGTGAAACCACTTTTTTCTTCTGCGAAGAAAAAGCCATCAGAGCATGTGTCACGGGGATTAAATCTAAATCAACCAGGCAGTTCCTTTTCCATTGCAACAACAACTTGCGCCCTTCACCCCGGATGGCATCTCAAAGCGCTTCAACCAGATTCAGGCAGAGCTGAAATGGTTAAGTTAAACACAAGGAGTTTATCAAAAGCACAATCAGTACAGATGGGCCACAACTTGAAAGTACTGGTCATCCTGGATACCACATAATAATTGGGCCTTGTCTCAGTCGGCTGCACTTGGCACATAGTTAAGGACAATTGGAAGTTGCCTTCTGTTGCTTGGACCGTACATCTCAACTGGCAGACACACAGTGGATCTCAGACGCTACCCACTACTGAACCAGACAACAGCACGCCATCAGGCACGAAAGTACAGGGTTGTCCACAAAGTCCTCCCTTCTCTCTTCAGGAAATTATTTTTTATTTTTTTTTACTCTCTCTCTCTATACGGTGCACTGACCAACAACTGAAACATGTGAAAAAATGATGATAATTGCATTTAGAAATACTTACTTGTGTTCAGTGCAGGTGTTTAATTGTACTTAGACAACAACAGCAACAAATTACATTTTACGCAGAGGTCCCAAGGCGCTGGACAGTCAGGGATTTGGACCCGAGCTGGAGGGGTTTTGAGATCAGGAGGGGTGGAGAGCAGGTAGGTTGGGGTATGAGGGTGACTGAGGGCGCGGGCCAAGAGGGGGGTCTTGAGAAGTTGTTATTGCGGGTGGAAGCCATCTACATACACCAAAGCTGTTCTGCCTGATTGACCAGGACAGGTGACATGCAAGGAAGGGCTCATTATGGGGAAAAACATTGTGGGGGGAAAAGATCAAAAGGCTGTGAGGGGGGAGGTCTGCAGAGAATCCTAACCCGGGGTTGTGATCAAAAGGGGAGCATCATCCCATAAAATATTAGATCTAGATAACCCGCAAATATATTGCACTGAAACGAGAGAGAGCGGGTCCATCACAAGGTTTCCATCACAATTTTATTTTCTACTCGAGACTGTTTCGCTGCCAGCAACGTTAGACTCCAAAATTAACAGGTCCTCGTTGTCTCTAACACCCACGTATATTAGGAAGCGAGGTCTCTGTGTGTTGAACGCTGTAAAATAACAGCGTTCTTAACTCCTCATAACAAACAGACTGGATTGATTCATGGCAACAGTGAGGGAAGATTGCAGGGAGCCAAAATCTCCTGGTAGTGATTCAATTTTTTTTTTTGTTTTTTTTTGGGTTGTTGTTACACACGCGTCCGGAAAATACAACCTCCACGTGAAGTCCAACGACAAGTTTATGAAACGTTTTCCATTTAGCTTTCTACCAAAGCGCTTCAATTGTGCACAGCATTGTCCCCAAATCAGCCATTAAACAAATGATCAATTTGATTTGGGGCATTGTTGCCCAGGACACCGGGAGAAACTGCCTTCTCTTTTTGTTGACTAGCACTACGGGATCTTTAGCCCGCACCTGAATAGGCAGCCGAGACCTAGGTTTAATGTTTCCTCAGAAGAAACCTGCATGTTTGGTAGGGAGTTAATAATAGTTGTGGGACGCTGCTGTGCGCAATTGGCTGCCACGTTTCGCCCACAAATATACAGTCAATTCACTTTACAGTTTATTCTGTGAAGCGCTTTGAGACATCGAGAAGACGTGAAAAGCGCTATATTAAATGCAAGGATTATTATTATTATTAGCATTAAAATCCATGGCATTAAATCGCCTTAAAGTGCAACGTAGATGGAGCATTAAAGTTGAGCCAAGTGTGTCAGATGGGACTTGACATTTAGGGGAGGCATGAAAAGCTATTCTAGGAGCGCACTTCAGAAATTATTATCAATTTATAATATGAGCGCAGGGAACTGTTACACAATGTGAAGTGTTTTAAAACCCAGTAATAGCTGCAGTTCAAATTGTGCAGCTTCAATTCGAGAAGCGTAGTGGTGTGCAGCAACACCCCCCCCCAACCTGCCTGACAGTTTGCTTTTAGCAATGACAACTTACATTTACGCAGAGTCCCAGAGCGCTTAAATAAGCCGTTTCCAACCCGCTGAAGCGTTTTAAAACTCAAAGTTGTCTGATTCCTCCCCCCCCCCCCCCCCGCACCACCTCCCCACCCTGCCACTGAAATCCGAGTGCGGGAGTTTTCATGGAAGTTGAGAAAAAAAGTCATCTGAATCAGCAATTGCTTTAAATAAAAGTAAAGCACAACATTCATTCACAGTCACCAAGTTGCAAATGAAATTAAACTAAACTGGGACATGGTAACTGATACCAATGGTTCATCTCATAAACTCGCCTCAAAAACACACCCTTTCACATGCATTGGCCCTGGTTCAATTGCAGTCAACTGCCTTGGCAGTAAAGGTTGATTTGCTCTGGAACTTGTGACAAAACAGATATTACACTCAAAAGTTGTGCTAAATTGTTGGCAGTAAAGTCAAGGGTCCCAAGTTAGAGCAGTACAGACACTGGTCAACCAGCAGGTGGGGCTCACAGTACAAGTTCTCCCATCGTTTGGCCGCCAGACATCAGGTTCACTGTAAGCAATTTCTTCCGCCGGGATAAACATTTGGAAAGAAAAGTGCCTTCCAATTCAAAACCAACTTTTAACAATCACTTGTAGATAAAGCTGTCAACGTTCACTGTCAACCAGGTGTTTAAAATACTGATCAGGGTTTTCAGATTTCAATCGTTCATCGTAAACATTTTATACTTGTTTCAAGAATTCTGCAAAACAAAGACAGCGCACGGTCCCCTGAAGGAGTCAATCGCTGTTAAAACACAGGTCGGGAGCAACTTAAAGGTTTGCTAATATTCTGGTCTGAATTATTCTGCAAGACTCCTAACAGTACTTTTTTTTCTATGATCAGCCGGGTGTGACGCATACGAAAAAACACCACATCTAGATGCAGAAACCCATCACGGTGCTTAAGAGTATCCAAACCAGACTGGGAGTTCCACTTACATAGTCCACATGCAGGTCCTTTACAAATTGGTCACCTAATGTCTCTTGTCACAAGATGATCAATTTGTAAAAGGATGATAATTAATATAACAAGAGAGAGATCAAATCACGTACGCTGACTGTGTTGATGGCTGTGACACAAAGGCAGATTTTGGTTTATAAAGCTGTTCGCTACATTAAAAGTGTTACCAGCAGTGAGTAGAACCAAATAGAATGTAAGAGATTGCTCAGAGGTTAGCTTCATTGCAAAAGTACTGCAGTCATTATGGTTTTCAATCCACCCCATGCTATCTGGCTGTAAAAACTGGACATATCCTGGGGCTTTGCTTTTTCCTCTAGCCATTAGTCACGGGAAGGAAGCAGATACCATGGCCAAGAATAAAAAGCATTGCCAAGAAAACAATTACATCCCCAAAACAGCATAACATTGAAGATAAAGAGCTTGTGTCACCCTGCACCGGATTAATGGGCATTCAGAGAGTCCAGGACACCTCGCGAGGCCGAGTTAGCTGAGAAGAGGAATAATAAGACACAAGTCAATCATATTATACCAAATATATTGCGCATGGTTTTATCGTTTCAATAATAAATAATAATCCTTGCGTTTAATAGTGCTTTATTATCTCAAAGCGCTTCACAGGATATACTGTAATGTGGTTTGATGGTGTATTTTGCGGGTGAAATGCGGTAGTCAGTTTTCGCACAGCAATGTTCCACAAACAGCCATGGAATCAGTGACCAATTTTATCTGGGGGATTGTTGGCCAGGACACCGGGAAAGAGAAACTCCTATCTCTTTCCAAATCGTACCACAGGCTCTTTAACGTCCATCTGAACAGGCAGACAAAAGATCAGTTTAACGTTTCATCCAAAGGACGGCACCTCTGACATTGCAAACCCCCCGACCCACCCCCCAGCACTGCGCTGGAGTGTCACTGGAGTGTCTGGCAAGGGGTCTAAACCCACAACCTTTGACACAAGTTTGCATCAGGTTGTTTCATATCTACCACAGGTTTCATGCCTTGGTACTGGGTACATGAAGCCATGGAGCAAAATTTAGAACAAATGCAAAGCCCTCTCCTGCCTGTTGTGCACTAAGGAAAAGAAAATTACAATCAATCCACCCACTGAAAATAAATACATGGTGTAGGATTAGGGCTCTGGAAGATATTACCTAAAATGCCCAAGTGGTGGCGCTGTTGGACAGCATTGTGGCTACTGAACTAAGACAAATGATGGAGAAGCAGAGAGAGGGACACAGAGGTTTTGAGTCTATTCCAAATGTTTTTAAATATTTGTTTGTTAATCTGTATTGCAGGTGCATTTTCACTGATAGTTTCACCACGTACATGATACAAATATTTACCTTCATAAATCTCTGGCTTGATCTGTTCATCATTATAATTATAATGATCCTTGCGTTTGATACAGCAGCTTATCACGTCACCAATTTGTCTCAGTGTGCTTCACAGTATATACTGTAATAATAATAATAATCCTTGCATTTGTTATAGCGCTTTTCACGTCGGGAAGACGTCCCAAAGCGCTTCACAGAATATACTGTAAAGTGAATTGACTGTGTATTTGTGGGCGAACGCGGTAGCCAATTGCGCACAGCAATGTCCCACAAACAGTCGTGGATTGAAAATGACCAATTTATTATTGTTTTGGTTTTGGAGGGATTATTATTAGGCTCTGTGTGGAGTAAGGAAACTTGCCCGAGGTTTCGCCCTCTGCCTGGAATTGAACTCAGGTCTCTCACTTGCAAAGCGAGTGCTCTAACCACTGAGCTACAGGACTCCACTCTACTGTAAAGTGGTTTGACTGTGTATTTTGCGGGCAAAATGCGGCAGTTAGTTTGTGCACAAACGGAACAGCCGTGAAGGGGATTGTTGGCCAGGTCACCAGGAGAAACTCCTTCTCTTTTTGAATAGTACCACAGGATCTATAACGTCCACCTAAACAGGCAGATGGGACCTTGTTTTAACATCTTAACTGAAGGATGGCACATTTGACAATGAGACACACCCTCAGCACTGTATTGGAGGGTCAGCTTAGACCATGCGATTCCAAGTCCCGATGTTGGGGCTTAAACCTGCAATCTTCTGAATCAGAAGCGAGAGCCCTTCCGCTGTGCCGGGCTGACACACAAACCTTTCTAGCATTTTTGCTATCAGCAACAAATACGCAAGCTGGGACTCTTCAGTCTTGACAGGAGATATCTCAGAGTGATGTTCCCGAGATATATAAGATTTTAAATGGGATTGAGCAGTAAACCCCGAACAATACTTTCAGACCCACCGAGACAGCAAAACAAGACGTCACAGGTTTAGAATTGCAACAGGTAATTTTAGCACAGACACCAGAGGGTAATTAACAGCTAGAACAGGTTACTAGGAAGGGTGGCTGAGTGTTAGCTGGTTGCTATGGTGGAAAGATGAGATCAAATGGGCCGAAGGGCCTTTTTCATCCAAACCTCCTGTGCTTTGTGAGTCGTCACAATAAGACTGTCCTCCGTTTGCTCTTTATTGATGAGGTCTTGGATAAGACTCGAAAACTGGCAATGTGGGGAGATCAGAACATGGTCTTTTATCCAACATTCTCTCCTGCTTCTCTTCCCGGTTGATGGGCTGTGCGTTGCTGTGTAGATTCCGGAAGAAAGATAAAAGTGAGAGAAAAACGAGAGGTCACGGGTTTAGAGTTGCAAAGGGTCATTTTGCCTCAATGCAGTGCTTTGATTGCTTCGCAGCTTTAAAGTGGAATGACGGTACTTCAACAGCAAGAAGTTGCATTTATATAGCTCCCCACACGCAGCATAACTTACGTTGAATCTGTCTGTTTTAAAAACAAATCAGACATCATTTAACTCCGAGATTTCTGTGCCCCGAATCACTGGAACACTCTTCCTCTAACCCTCCGCCTTGTCACTTCCTTTCCCATCTTCAGGTCGTGCCTGAAGTCCTTTCTCTTCGACCGTACCTACAGTCGCCCCCTCTCTCCTCCAGTCTCGACATCGTGCTCTGCTACTGACAAGCTCTCTGGGACCCCACCCTGCATGAGGGGGAGCTATAAAATGTAAGTTGCTGCTGTTGTTGTTCCCTGACTTTGTAACCGCCAACTGCCTGGGAAAATGAATATTGGTACAAAAACACTAAAACTATCACCAAACAACAAGATTGCATTCACTCCCAAACATCGGCGGTGGTGTTAAACTGCACATTTTATTTTAAAAAAACGCACACACAGAACTAGAGGCGAAACTGAACAACCAGATGTAAATAGCATTTGGGCTCCTGGACAGAAATTCAAACCATTTGACATTTCAAAGCATTTAATGTTAGAAGAAAAAAAAAGCATTACCCTCTGGAAAGGTGAGGATATATTTTTAGGTTAAAAAAATAACAAGCGATGCCTTTCGCCAGGTTTCCTGCTGATCTTGAGTTGTAACGTGTCTGGCTTGAAAACTGTAACACTTCCGCTTTCGCTGTGCTGGAAAAGGGGAAACTGAAAAGTATGAGCCTTGATGTCTCTCTCTTACACTGTATTGAGCTTGAAGCTTTGTTACACCGTGCACTGATATACATGGGCTGCAGGAAGGCTGCGTAATGATGGGGGTTGCGAAGGCTTAGTGTTTAAATGTACCTGTTTCTGTTCAACACCACACCCAGCTCCACTCCCAGATTCAGTGTCATCTCAACAATAAATGTCTCAAACGCTAAGTCAGACTTAATGTAAAAGAAACCTTACTCCCTGCGGAATTCTGTGTGGACGTCTCCACACTTCTCCTCTTCCCCTTCGACGACGACAACTTGCATTTCGAGACGTCTCAAAGCGCTTCACAAAGTAGACTGTTAAGTGAATTGACTGTATTTTGTGGGCGAAACGCGGCAGCCAATGGCGCACGGCAGCGTCCCACAAACAGTCATGGATTGAGTGACCAATTTTTGAGGATAAACAGAGGCGTGTGAAGTAAGGAAATTTCCCCAAAATTTTGCTCTGCTGGGAATTGATCGCTTGCGAGGCGAGTGCTCTAACCACTGAGCTACACGACCCCACACCTTATCAGGTCTTCGAGACGTCCCAAAGTGCATCACAGGATATTCTCTCTGTAACTGAGAGCCTGGGATTTGTTGCCACAGAGCCAGGTCTATGTTGGCTGCTAATGTCACTCTGTTCAGCTCTGGATCTGATTCTAAAGTGGAGCTGAAAATTAATTGTGAAACAGTTTCCCGGGTGCCAGAGTGAATCATTCACGTCAAAAGCTTCACGAGTCATTGATGCCAAAGGTTTCACGTAGGCCAGCATGTAGCATTTATGTCAAAAGTTTAATTCTTTCCATGCTATGTCACTGCTGATCCAAAGTTTCCTACCTGTCAGTGTTCACGTCAAAAGCTTTGCTTGCCCCAGCACATCGCATTCATATCAAAGGCTTGACAGCACATAGCATTGATGGCCAGCACATTGGTGGACAAAGCATGTTATTTTTCTGCCAAATTTCAGAACTACCCAAGAGGGAGATACATACTATACAATGTGGGCTCCATCTAACCCACATGAACTGAAGCAAGTCCCTTCTACGCACAACTCTGAGCAGAAACAGCAAAGCTTATGTTTTGGGTTGTAACCAATCTTGATGAAAAAAAGACTATTACTAAATCTCACAGAGTGGGAACAATGTGCCCTATTGGTACAGCTTTTTAACTGCCTTATGAGAAACATCGATTCTTATGAAAGAGAAAGATAGGGAGTGAATGATTATGCTGGAAAGGATATCGCTGCACAGACTGGACAAGTCCAGGACCGGTTTATGAAGGCTGGTTGTCTAGTTGATCACTTGTTTAAAAGCTGATAGCGAGTCTGAACACAAATACTGGTTTTACAATGTTATAAGCAGTCAATAGAGCTAGTCATTTATAAAACCTTTAATTAGTGGTCTGGAGCCAAAAGTAAATTTGCAGAACTGTAATGATTAATCGTACAGTCTTAAAAGCGGCAATATAAATTATCAAGAAAATAAGCAAGCCACGGCGAAACCCAGGGCGGAATCCAAGAAGTAGGATGAAGGACGCAACACAAATGCTTGAAGATTGCCCATTTTATTACACTGAGGAAAAAAACCTGCACAAAGAGGTTTTTGGCATCAGATTCATGAAACATTATACATACTGGACCTGAGATTGAGACAAGCTAACAGAGAGAAAGTAAATCCATTGGCCTTGAGGCAGCTTAGACGTACAGTTCCCAGACAGAATTGTCTGTCCTTTGAGAGCAGAATGGTCTGTTTGCATTTTTTTGCTGAATGACACCAATCACAACATCTTGAACATGCATCGACTCACACAATAGTTAAAGAGCAAATATACAAAAAGGTTGGTGCAATTTGACTCAAAATGCTCTGCCTTCCTCAAAAAAGCAAGTAAATTGGCAGCCAACGCCATTCTTTTGGTGCCTTTAAGGCAACATTTCAATTTAGCGTTAAAGTCACTTTCTCTTACACCTGACATTCATTAATATTTCTACCCTGATCGCTTTAAATGTTCCATCGCCACAGCTATCTGCTGATGGGAGTTTTGATTAGCCTCACACCCTCTAGTTCAGTCTGTGAAGAGTGTCCGACAGCTTTAAAGGGAGATTGTCAGTGTCGCCAAGGAGGTTGGGGTGCCAGCAAAGCCTATTTGACACAGCGGCAACATCTCGCACAAGGAACCATTGAAACAACTTCTCCATGAAACTTTTCCATGAAAATTGACCTGATGCAAATTACAGTATAAAGTCACAGCATGTGCTTGGCAATTAAGGAGAGGTTTGCCCAAGTTTGTGGGTAGGGTAGCATTCCGAGAAGGGCATTATATAATATATAAATGCAAATTGTTCCACTGTGATAGTGGGATGTTTGTGTCTGTGTGGACTTTAGGTGAGGACGGGTCAGAGCCACACTATATTACTTTGCCCTCTACAGCTGAATAGTCTGCTGAAGGTCACTAAGACCCATGAGTAATGGACACTTTGGGTTTGCCTGAGCCACTATACCCAGTCAGTCAGTGCCTTCAGGAGAGAAGTTGGGAGAAAATTAAGAGTTTGCGTAACAGTGTTCTGTGACAGATATACCTTCAGAAGGCATAAAGTTCACAAACACACACACACTCAACCACAAATCTAATGCCTAGCCAACTAAAAATACTAAGCAATATGTTCCAGATGAAGTCATAGCTCCCAATGAGGATAGCGAAAAAAAGAGAAAAACTTTCATATTATTGGCTTATGATGATTTGGCAATCTTTTTCAGCTTGTGTAATGTACAAAATGGTGCACCCTTTATCAGACAATTGATTATTTTCTTTGCTTTAAACTCGCAGCAGTTGCATTTGCCATTGAATCATTTCATCTCTATCTCTACGGACTTTGGAACCAAACTGCCCCCTGTCCTAAATGCATAACCGCAGGAAAACCCGGCTTTATTACCCCCCCACACCCCACCCCCTTTACATAGTTAATTTTTCTTCATTTCATGTACTCCGATTTCAGATCCCGTTTCAGCTTCAAGTCAAAACAAGACAAAAACCTAAACCCGAGTGTCAGCCCTGCTATTTATCAACCTCTGTCGCTGTTCTTTTTTCCCCTGAAAAAACAAAGAATCCATTGTGCATTGTTGGGTGATTATATGAATTTACATTACAATGTACACTTCAGAATGTTAACATGAAGGGCTTCTCAGGCTATCACGCAAAGTGAATAGGTTCATTTGGCTGAAGGAGGCATTGAACCGAACGTACAGTACAGCTTTTATGATGGTGCAGTAAGCTCTCTAGCCCTGGGAACCATCTAGGGGGCCCTGTTCAACCCCAACACCCCCCAAGGCTCAATGGTTATTCAACAGTAACTCCCCTCCCCTTGGGTAAATTAACATTGTCCAAGATCACGTCACTAAAGGGAGCACTAGCACTGTGCATTGTAAGAAAAACTTGCACAAACAGAACAGCATTTAAGGTGGCAGTGATTTCCTGCCAACTCCCACACCCACCCCACTCGCCCCCACCAGCCCCCACCCACCCTACTGATCAACAAAAGGAAGCAGTGAAATGATCCGAAACAGTGACAAAAGTTGACGGCAAAATACAAACACAAAGCGATAATCAATCAACCATTTTTACTCTATCTGAAAAAGAAACTTGACGTTGTTTCCTCTACGTCGACTAAAACAAACACCGGCACGTTAAAAACTTAACGTTTCCAGCCGATCTGATCCAAACCTAAAGCAAAACTGCACACGCACCCATTTTATCGACTTAAGACGGTCACCGTTCCCAACAACTGAGAAATAGACATCCTCTCCTCTCTGCACATTGCAGCTTTTATACTCTCCTCTATGCTCAAGAGCTCTTGGACTCTACCCTGTGTGAGGGCCACTATATAAATGCAAGTTGTTCTTGTCGTCGTTGTTGCTGCTTTTCAGTGAGCGATTCTTACTTCACAAAGCAATCGGCTTACGTCAGAGTGAGAGATGGAGAGAGAGAGGGAGAGAGAGAAGTGACGTCCTCCAGTCATTCAAGTGCTCATAACACTTGACATCTCACAGTTGTTCCCAGCTCCATTTTATGAAGTACTTTTCCCCAGTTGGCCTTTCATATATTTGCTATTACTCGACGAAAAAGGCACAATAGAGTAAGAGCCAATTTCCTCATAATACAGTGATTGTGAGCACCCACTGCAATCCTTAATCATATATTTCACCCTTTTCTGTGCATCGGAATACAAATGACTCGAGGCCTCATTGAGCTGTACAGTGTATTCATATACTTCCTTCTGAGTGTCAAGGTGGATTTTCCTCAATAAATTGTTTATGAGCACTACCCTACGAAGATAGATTTCTGGATCTTCAAGGATCTTTAGCTTTTCTAATGACAGTCTCAGTATACATGTTCGATCTTCTTGAAGGATCAGGTTCTGAGAAAAGACAAAATACTGGGACGTTTAAAATAACCTTGCAAATATACTGAAATAATTTGATTTACTTCCACCGCCCCCAACCCCCGCAAAACCAGAAAACATACTTAGCGCCTACTTTTGGAAAGTACCCATTGTAAACTTTATGTAAATCTTCTTCTTCTTCTGCATATTTTCGCTTAAAATATGCTACTTTCGACGTTGTTAATGGATTTGATAAATTCTGTGTATCAATGATCTGTAGAAGAGACGGAGATAGGTTTAGCTGTCAGCTTTCCGAACAAGCAAGGACAAGTTAGAAGTAGTATAGTTATCCTGAGGAGTTCTATATGGGCTCACCATTATGTGGTGAAATGGGCTGTGGAATAATTAATATCAAACTGTCATTGTGAAATGATCAGTTAGTGCAATAGCCCATTTGTACGTTTTACTCTAATCGTCACCAATCAATTCTAATTATACTTTGAAATATAATTTAAATAAAACATGAAATTAGTTGTTGTTTCGCAAGATAAAAATAACACACTTGTGACTCTCTTCCTTCTCCCCCACCCCGCATCGCCCCAAACTCTCATCACCCATAAAAAAAAGTCGATCCACATTTCACAGGTTATGATGATGTGCAATTGAAAGAGTGACTGGTGATGGATGGCATTCGTACAGTCCAGGTTAGATAAAAAGCAAGGTGCTAAAGTTGACAAAGAGAAGAGATTGACAGCACATTCTTGTTGGAGTGGCCTCTTCGTTCAAGGAGAAATTACTTCATGGATTCTGGATAACTTTTCCTTTGATGGTTTTGATAGGGTAAATAGAGAAAGATTATTTCTACCGATGTGAAAGCCATTAACTGAAAATTGCATTAGAAGAGAGAAAAAAAAATAATCACAATTCTTTTACACACAGAGAGTTGCTGGATTATGATTTTTTTTACCAGCAATAGATTTTGAAGCCATGTTCTTTGTAGCATTTAAAAGGGAATCAGGTCAACATCTCAAGAGAAATCAAGAAAAAAACCTACGATTCTGGTAACTGTTCTGATTATTGCTGATGAAATGTACCAAACTATTTGGATAATTGACCAGCACCATATTCAAAGCAAGCTGGGCTAAGTGGATAGACGGAGGCACAGGAGATAAGATTCTAGCGTGGAAATGAAAGGTAATGCACATTGATACAGGAAACATGAAATACGCAATGTCTCTCTCTTAGAAAAGGTAAAAGATCTGAATGTGATTACTAAGCAATGACATAATGGTGTTGATAAGAAGGAAAATCAAGCCACGTGAATCATCAAAAGGGCACGAGATTTCAAGGCTCATCAATTTTATTACATATTGCTGAGGCTACATTTGGACATTTTATCTGAACTTTTTGTTGACCTTTGTCTTCCAAAGGTGATAATTGATCTATTACAGAGACCTCAATGGACCACATCACGGATGGTTGTGGGATTCAAAGGTAATGAGATGAAGTTAAACGGATCGAAATCTATTTCTTTATTCTTTAAAAATAAGATAGGTAACGAAGGAGCTTAAAATAATGAAAGTGAGGGTGAAGGCACATTTCAAGCAGGTTATTGGAAGACAGAGGGAACAGAGGACACAGTAACATGGGAACACAGGAACAGGAGTAGCCCATGCAGCCCCTCGAGCCTGTACCTCATCTCTGTTTACCAGCCTTTGCTCCATATCCCTTGATATATTTACCTAACAAAAACTCTGTCCACCTCGGTCTTGAAAATTTCAGTTGTGCACAAGAATCTCCTTCTCCCTCCCTACCATCGAGAGATAACAAGGTGAAATAGATACCTATTGAAAGCTATATATCGCTACTTCAATTGCATTCGGAAGGAGCACAGTGAATGCTTATTTAGGAAAGGGACTGAAGGTTACAGGTAGTATTGTCAACCAAAAACACATTGGATAGAAAGGCTCATTTACTGAATGTTCTGAATGAACATTGACGTACTTTGCATTTAATTGCCATCCCGAGGTCAGCATTAGCATTTCTGTTTTCTGTCCTTTGACATTTTGCCTGTAGTTATTTGCATCCGTCAGAAGGTCAAATAAATCATATAGAATCTATGGCAATGCAGAGGGCACTGGACAGACTAGTCTGAATGGGTCAAGTGGTTGGTTCACATTCCATATAATTTTATTCGCTGTTAAGAAATCAACAAGCAATTTCAATTTCATCTGATGACTTTAAAGGGTCTCCACTCCAATCTATTTACTTTAGCGATTTGTAAACCCTTCTATGCTTATAATTAGCCGAGTGTGTCTTTAGTGTAAATATTACTGCTATTACTTACTGCTTTAAATTTAATTGAACGAAAATGTAAATGACTATAGTGTACAGGATCCGAATTATAAAATCAACCAACTCACCATATTATAGATTCTCAATTCATCTAAGATAGAATTTCTTAATCATACAATACATTCTTCCAGCAAGGAACAATGATAGTAAAATATTGCAAGCTAGTGGAAGGAACATCATTTCACAAACAACTGGCGAGATGAATTATTTTTTTAAAAAGGTTCTTTTGGAAGGTATTGATCAAGTCCGCATCAATATCGTCCATTCAGAATTTGTTTCTGCGTTTTTTCCATCATCCATTCCATTCTACAAAAATGTGATGTTTCCACCATCGGTGGCCGGGCTTTCAGCCTCTCTGCTCCCACACTCTGGAACTCCATCCCACGGTCCCTTCGCATATTGGGTTGCCTCCTTCAAGGCCGGTCTCAAGACCCTTCTCTTCGACCGTGCCTTGGGTCTCCCTCCCATCTCTCTGCCTTCCCTCACCTCTACACCACCCCTCTCCCATGCTCGGGCCCCGACAGCTGACTGTCAGCGCTTTGGGACGTCCTTCCGACGTGAAAGACGCTATATAAATGTCATTTTGTTGTTGTTGCACATACTCACTGTCACATGGCAGAAACTTTCCATCCAAACACTAGTTTCACAAAGGCTTCTTACACTTTAAACATACGGGCTTTAGTTATGCCTCCACAAACTAAGTCAAATAGATTGCGTACATCTACATTATTTTTCAACATCTGGATCACTCCCTCCCTTCATGTTTATCTCCAGAAAAACAGGTTGTAGCTCTGCAAAATGCCTATCACGATTTAAGTCCTGGAATAAAAATAATAATAATCTTTGCATTTGATATAGTACTTTATCATGTCATCAAGATGTCAAGCCCTTCAGAGACTATACTGTAAAGTGAATTGACTGTATAATTTGTGGGCGAAATTATAACTCTTCACTGAACTCTCTCTGACTCATTATTGTCCTATGGAAGGTAACATGCCCAACACTGCCTGAATTATTCCAATTGTAGCTTCATCATTGATCTGTAGAAAGCTTTAATAGATTCCTGTGACTTACAGTCAATTCCCTTCAAGATGCAACCTAGAATTGCATTGGCTTCATTAGCTGGAAACCTTGCATGGAAATGGAACTGAAATGGAAGAGATCATTTTGCGTCAGTAAGTGTTTAACTGGAGCAGGTAAAAATAAAATGATGATGAATTTAATTGGAAACACTTCTCACTCAAAAAGCAAAGTGCAAATAAAGAACCCTTTTACCGTTACTTGGTCTCATTCGACAATCAGTGATATTGGGGTGAAATTTGCAGCATTTCATAATTAGCAAACTAAATCATTACAAAATGTGCAAACTTTGCTCCATTACACATTCCTCTTATGGTCTCACTCCACTGATACCTATTCTCAGTTCCAGCTAATCCATTTTATGCTCAAGATCAGAATGGCCTGCTTTGTATTACCATTCATGGCGTTGGATCAAGGTAATATCTATTCAATTAGAAACAATAATTCCTTAAACGTGATATTTTCATATGCCAAATATATCTTCAAAGTAAAAGGATAATCCTCATGTATCATAAAGACTCG
Source organism: Callorhinchus milii (assembly GCF_018977255.1). Classification (NCBI taxonomy): domain Eukaryota; kingdom Metazoa; phylum Chordata; class Chondrichthyes; order Chimaeriformes; family Callorhinchidae; genus Callorhinchus; species Callorhinchus milii. The sequence goes on from NW_024704750.1 coordinate 3,280,661, forward strand.
CAAAACAGATTTTGATGTAACCTTATGCCTTCAGAATGGCTCTAAATATTTAAGTAGATATATTCCACTTACATTGGAAAATTCTGTTCACTTAATGTCACGTACAAATTGGGCGCCAATTGAAAATAAATGTTGACCTGAGAGTAAAGGAACAATTGCATTGTGTCCTAGTTTGGGTGAGTTTCCAATATTTAATATGGGAGAAAGTGCACAAATTATGTCCCATTCATTGAAAAACAAAATTGGTTCTTTTCTCACAGACAATACCATTGCAGTATTTCACACAAGTCAATTATAAAGCATGATCCTTACTTCCAAGAAAAACCTCTACTGTACTTTACAGTGTTTGAAACTGAATATAAATCGGTCTCTGATATCATTCCCTTCCCATTCAAAGATTTTCTCCCCTTCCTTCTCAACCACAACCTATTATATTATGTATAAGGATTATTATTAATCATTATTATGTGACATTAAGTAAACAGAATTTTGCAATTAATTATAATTAATTATTATAATCGAACCTGGGTTTGATTCCCGGCAGGGCGAAACCTTGGGCAAGTTTCCTTACTCCGTACGCCTGATAATAATCCCTCAAGAAAAAAAAGCAATAAAATTGGTCACTTCAATTCACGACTGTTTGTGGGACACAGCTGTGCGCAATTGGCTGCCGCATTTCGCCGAGAAGACATGAAAAAGCGCTATATCAAATGCAAGGATTATTATTATTATTATTATTATTCCAGAGTAACTGGCTCCCATTCCTCCAATGCCGGCGCCCTTAAACACCCCCAAAAGATTTTGCAACTAATTTTCCTCTCCGTTCTATGGGTAAAGTCTGAGCACCTCTTAATGACGCAAATAATTTCCAAAGTCAATTTCAGACCTGTTGAGTTAATTTGCAACTGGAAGTACCAAATGTAAGAAAGATCAGCAGGTGATATCAGCTGTTGGGTGGGTCAGCACGTAGGCTGGAATTCGATACCTTTTATCCCAACTTGGAGGCTACACCAATAATTTGTCTTAATACAGTGCCTTTCATGTCGAGAGGATGTCACAAAGTGTATCACCTAACTGATTACATTCTCGAAGGGTGCATCCTTCAAGAATGGGATGTTAAACTAAAATCCTGTCCGCCTGCACAGGTGGACGTCAGATATCCCGTGCCTCTAGCCGAAAAAAGAGAAGAGAGTTCACATCAGTTTACAATCAGTTCATTGTAGAATATGATGGATATAAACTTCCATTGCAGAGGCCGAGGTGAATCGATTTCAAATACGGATTCCACTTATAAGATCTCTCTAGATTGTGAAACAGAGACCTGATAAGATCTTTCTTTTTTAAAAAGAATGACTTATTGGTCTTTTTTTTTTACACATTTATCGAAAAAGGATGATTTGTTTGTAAATTTTACTCACTTATTTGTAAATGTTTACGCACTGTAACTCATCTGCGGCAACTGCTTTGTGAAATTCACTGTCATTATAGTATATTACTGTATCGCCTTTATGGATGTTGTTTGAAAGTGTGCCATAGCTACATTTTTATAACAAAAAAGACAACCGAGACTACGTTTCAATGCAGAAAGTGCAGAGCTTAAAAATGAATCAACAACTTTGGCACAGCTGGCAGTTAAAAAAATAGAAGTTGCAGACATTAACATCAACTGTGTTAAAGTGATAACCTGGCAAATATATATATAATATCTATATATATATATATATTCAAAGTTGAGTTTTAATCAGTTTACAATTAATTGGTTTACAAAAAAATGAGACATTAATCGCTTCTATTTTGAGAAGAATATCCAAAGAAATCAATCAAAACCTGTTAACCTTTTTTTCTGTCCTTCTTCTTGCTTTAATTTAACACAGCGAGCCGGATAAGCGGGAAAATAGCTGTGAGCGCAAATTAAGTGAACTGAGCTCATGTCTTGTCTTGATCGGAAGCCAAACAGCCCATTAAAACCGTCACGAATCTAATAAGAAATCGTCCTTGTATTTCGTGCTTTAACACATTGAAATTGTCATCCTTGTTCATTGCAGTTTATTACCCTGTGTTTTTTTTCTCCTGCTTCATCCCTAAAGTTGCACCATCTACTGATTGATCAAGAAAATACATCAAATCAAACAGAGGTGCATACAATATCTTGTCAGTGGTTTTTTTTTGGGAGGGGGGGGAGGCAGGGAGCACTTTGTATTATTATTTACAGTCTCAGTTTCTCCCCCTAAATACCTAAGGGATACTTCAGAACGAAAGAGCAAAGGCTGAGATTAGGATCCCAAGGCTCTTGGCTATTACCACACACACATATACACACACACACCAAACATCAGAGGGGGAGAGGCAGAGAGCAATGTAAACACACAACCTGAGGATGGTAATTGACATGAAATCTCAGCAAAAGGCAGGACACAAACTCAATCGAGTGTATGTTCTGATCAAACAATGATTCCCACTCGTAAGCACTGTGGTTAGAAACTTAACTGTTGCAACTGAGTGAGAAATACAATATATATATAATATAGATATATATATATATAGAGAGAGAGAGAGAGAGACAGAGACAGAGACAGAGAGAGTAACACAATGCTGCTATGTGTGAGTTTCAATTGAGTTGAGCCTCACACATGGCAGAGTATCAATAAAGATTTGCTGTGTCTCTCAATCCTTTCTGGAGTGAGAAACTCACAAGAGTCTCAGTCCTCAGTTCCAGGAGCGTTGATTCAGCTGATGATTTGCCAAACGAGCAGAAGTGTACTTTTATGAACGAGTTTTGCAACCGTTGTGTGAACGAAATGCTTCTATTGTGGGGGGTGTTTTTTTTTAGGGGATGGGGAGTGGGGGAGTGGGGGAGTGGGGGAGAGAGAGGGGATAAACAGAACATGGATGTTGTAATAATTACCTTTGCAAACAATCAAATGAATGAAGTAAAGACTCGATCCAACTCTCAATGCGAGGATTTCAGCCCCTGGCGGATAATAGACCTTCCTTCGATAGGAACTGGTGTGTTAATTAGCCCACAGCTTCCTCCTCCAGGGTCTGAGTTGGTTGTTGAGACACCACACAGAGAGATGATGATGATGATGATGATGATGATGCTGATGCTTCTGCCCTTGAGGAATTCTCCACTAAACCCTGGGATTGCTTCTCTCACAGCCTTTGCAAATAGCAATTAATTAATAGTGTGTGATCCCAACTCTGATCACACACATCACATCACATCACACACCACATCACACTCACACACACACACACCACAGCACTGTGTGCAGCACTGCCAACTCATTGGCTCTGTGGAGAGCAGAGGTTTGCTGTTTCCCAGCTGGTTGCTAGGATCTTGTTGACGCTCTCTCTCTCTCTCTCTCTCTCTCACTCTCTCTCACTCTCTCTCAGCATCTCAGGATCATCAAAACCCCACCATGGCTTTGGTTTCCTTTTGCTGTATCTCAGCTCAGCGTTTTGCACATAAATCAGCCAAACTGTACCAGCACCAGGGTTGGCACTGCACCTCCAGGTCAATTGTCAGATGCAAGGGTTATTATTATTGTTGTTGTTATCAATATTATTATTATTATTTTGTGTATTTGAGCCTCGCCCCACAAATTACACCGTCAGTTCACTTTACAGCGTGTGCTGTGAAGCGCTTTGAGACGCCTCGCAGACGTGATACGGCGCTATATCAAATGCAAGGTTATCATTAATTTCTCTATTCCACCCCCCCACACACGTCCCAACAGTCCCTTCCGCTTGCAACTCGGGTGACATTTTAAAGGGCATCTATTGCCATTAAAGTGAAGCTGGTAACTGTTATAAATGCTCTATCAAATGCAAGTTGTTGCTGATGTAAACGTTTGTTTTTGTGTGCGATTTGGTTACAGAGTTGTCGTTGGAGGGAGGTCTAATTGCATCGCTAGGGGTTTACTGGCTTCAATCTTTCCCATGAACATCTGAGAAAGGTTCTGTCGCACGTCAGCACTTTTGGGCAGGGTGTTATAAAGCACATTACTGTATTGCAACACATTTTTGCCCACAAGATAGTCAATTCACTTTATATTAATATTCCGTGAAGCCCCTTGGGATGTCTTCCCAACACGAAAGGCGCTATACAAATGTAATTTTGTATTTGTATTGTCTCAACGACATGATAAGGTGCCATATCAAATGCAAGGATTATTATATATTATTAATACTGACTCGCTGAGATAAACTGACTCAGAAACATAACCGGTGACCTAACTCCTCTATTTGCCTTTGAAAGTACATTAAATGATACTTTTAGGAAGGCGTTTTTATTATTTGCACCTTCCTGTGAAAAAATTAAAGGTCTTTTTCCTTTCTGGGTCTCCAGCCTAATTGAACACATCACTGCAAAGCACAACACAAATGAACGTAAGTAAGTTTCCGAATATTTATTCAGCAGTAGCCGGTCCTTTACAACAGAAATTGGAATAATATTTTCAGAATTGTGCTTCCTGTTACTGCTGGGCTACATTGTCTTGTGTTGTTTGCTTTGGCACTGTCATTTTTTTTTTGCCTTCAAGATTCTGAACGGTTTCTGATTGTGGTCTTTGCACATCATTCCCTCATCCAGACTTGAAGGAAGACAACAGCTATTATCCAATGCCTTGTATTTGTACTCTTTGGTGCTGTGGGTGTCTGACAGGTAATATACAGTCACAAGTTCACTGTGTAGCTTCACAATAACAACAACAACTTGGATTTATATAGTACCCTTCATGCAGGGTCGCATCTCAGAATGCTTGTCAAAGCACAGGTCCCTATCAAAGGCTTTAAACTTGCTTGTTGTACCAGACAAATATTTGGCTGCTAAACAGCTTTAGAATGGGAATTCAATCCAAATAAAGAAGCAACAATGAAAATTACAGGAATTGAAATATGTAGCCAACACATTCATTTCCTCAAATCATTTCCTGCTGAGATAGAGAATATTTACTATTCAGTAGGACATATAGCCAATGAAGAGTTTTACTTAATACTATAAAATTTGCAGGAAGACTTCTCCTAAATGGTTCTATGTTATGGCTTTGTGCAAATTAGTGTACATGGTCCTTTACATGTTTTTAATATTTAGTGTGAGTGTCAGACAGTGTGGGGTTCAATTTATTGCATAGGAACAAAGGAACAGGAATAGGCCATTCAGCCCCTCGAGCCTGTTCCGCCGATCTATTAGATCATGGCTGACCTGTACATCTGTACCTCAACTCCACTTACGCTCCTTTGCTCCATATCCTTTGATATCCTTCCCAAACAAAAATGTATCCACCTCAGTTTCGAAAATTTTAATTGATCCAGCAATTCAAGTATTTGAGTGATTGTGGTATTTTAATAGGTTTCTTCAGAAATGCATAATTATCAAATATGTAAACATCGGATGTGCTGAAGAGAAATTCTGAAATTCTAAAATTATTGAGTTTCTCATTCGGATATCGCTTAAGAAATACCACAAGTTAGAATCACTCCCATCTACTGAAAATGGACACAAGGGTAAGGCTGTAGAACCATTGCCTATTTTGGAAAGCAGAAATACTTTGCAACTCTATTTGCCACTAATGAAACACACCTCAGGTTTGCAATGGCACTCATGGATATTGGTGGCATACTGCAATATGAGACGCAACAAGACGAGATGTCTGAACATATTGCACGACAGTAAGTGATGAAAGGGTTGATGAATTTCACCATAGTTACAATTTCATACAAATAGAACTTCTGTCATACCAGCGATGACTCACGCCTCAACAAATAGAAAATTATGGATTTGCTAAATACACTCGCCCTGAGGGGAAATGCAACGGTGTGTAGAATTCAAGCAAAACCTAATTACTTCCCACTTTCTGCCATTATGTATAATTACTGATTCAAGCACAACATAGAAGTTCATAACCCTGCTACAAGAATGCAATTTTCCTTCATTACTCCCATTTATAATGTTCAACTTGTTGAATATTGTCAATCCATCACCTAATTTCAGCTGGAGACAGCACAAGGCGATAGGAGATTAACCTTTTAAGATTTGAACTTTGTGCAGTTCTGCTCTGTATACTACAGGAAAGATATTGTAGCATTGGACAGAGAGAGAGAGAGAGATAGAGCGCAGTGTAGATTTACAAGGATGTTATTTGGGATGAGTGGGTACTGCGTTCAAGAAAAATTAAACAGGTTGTAGCTTTTCTCTCTGGAGATGAGGCGATTGAGAGGGGAGTTTAAAGTTATGAAAATATTCTATAAGTTGGACATTAATCGGCTGTTTCCACTTATTGGAGAGTCCGAAATCAGGGGGCGTAAATATAAGATAACTAGTAGCAGATCTAAAAGGAAGTTTAGGGAACTTTTTTTTAATGCAGAAGGTGGTGAGAATGTGGAACTTACTGATGAAAGCCATGATTGAAGCAAAAAAGCACCAATTTATTTAGGAAAAAAGCACACGAGGGAGAAGGGAGTACAGGGGTAGAGATGAGGGAAATAGGATGGGGTAGAGGCTTAGATGAAGTATAAACACTGGTCGAGTTACCTGTTCCAAGCTGTAACATTATGCACAGATGCAGTAAAGAAAGAACTTTGCACCTTTTATGACATCTTCTATGTCAATTGACTTAAAGCGCAGCACAAATAATTAGCCAGGAGGTTCTGGCAGATGGTCATTTAACCTGGAGGATTGTCAGCCGGGAAACAGAGAGAGATACTCTGATTGTTTCACGACAATTAGAATGTCCACTCGAAAACAGGCAAATGGACCTCAGTTCAACGTCTCACTCGAAAGCCAGCACTACCAACAATGCAGCAATCCCAAGATAGTCCACTGACAAATGAGCTCATTCTTAGAAACCACAACCTTGTGACCCAGAGGCGAGAGCGTTACCAACTGAGCCAAACCAGCAATGGAAATTGCTAGTTCAAAAAAATATATAAATCAAGGCCAGATTCTAAATAATAGACTTAACTTTTACAAGGAAAACGGGGCAAAAACTGTGGTGGTTCATAAAACACCAATGTGATTATCACATCAAACACATTAGGAAACGTTGCAAATTTCACCCCATGAGATGTTGCAGGTAATTCCTTCTGACAGTGGAAACATTTTGGATGTGTCTGTTCTTTCAGGAGGATCTATCCACCCATAATATCCATCCCTTCCTCGTTTACCTGTGGTCTGCAGTTTCCCACTGGATGTTGGCAGAAGGTTAACACCAGCTGCAATAATAATATGTAATATAAAAGTCTGGCACTTTACAAGCAATGTTTTTGCCAGAAACACAAATGGCACCGTATTAGAGGAACTAGCACCAACATGAACGTGATGGGCCAAATGGGCTCCTCCTATGCTGTAATTTTTAATGGAAAGTCTCGCCTAGTAAGTGTGCGTTACAAGGTCTGAACCAGTTTCCATGCAACACATCCCAAAAGGGATTATATTATATAATATTATTTAAAGATGTGTGTTAGCCTAGCTCAGTTGGTAGCTCACTCGCCTCAGAGTCAGAAGGTTGTGAGTTCAAGCTGACACTCCAATGTAGTGCTGGGGGGGTTTTGCATTGTCAGAGGTGCCTTCCTTCGGATGAGACGTTAAACCAAGGTCTCGTCTTTCTGTTCAGGTGGATGTTTAAGATCCCACAGCACTATTACAAAAGAGCAGGGAGTTTCTCTCAGTGTCCTGGCCAACAAATCTAAACTCAAATTGGTCACTCACGTCATGGCTATTTATGGGACATTGCTGTGTATGATTTGGCTGTTGTGTACAGCTACGATATATTCATTCACTTCGCAGTGAAGCCTCTAGTGGTTTTGAGAATTGTTCCTGGCATGGAAGGAATCAATTGCAAGGATTAGTATTAATTATGATTATTCATCATTATTATTATATTAGCTTTTAGCCTGCAAGAATATTTAGCCTTAAAATTTTAATATCACACAGAATCATGGAAGATGCCTAAATTCAGTTTCAATTTGGAAGCTAGGTTTCCCCGGCAATAATAATAATCCTTGTATTTAATATAGCGCCTTATCAAATCTTCTGGACGTCTCAAAGCGCTTTGCAGAATGTACTGTAAAGTGAATTGACTGTATATTTGTGGGCGAAACGCAGATGCCATTTGCACACAGCAGCGTCCCACAAACAATCGTGGACTGAGTGACCAAATTATTATTCTTTTCTTGAGGGATTATTATCAGGCTTGGGGGCAAGGAAACTTGGCCAAGGTTTCGCCCAGCAGGGAATCAAACCCAGGTCCTCTCGCTTGCGAGACGAGCGCTCTAACCACTGAGCTACAGGCCTCCACTTACAAATACAGTACTTAAAAAGCACCAACTTCCAAATTAAGGCCGAATTTCACAATTACCCCCAAAGGTATAAATGGTACATTTTTAAGCCCAAATTGTCTTACTGCCTAAGTAACGCTGTTACTTACACACTGTTCAGGTGATGCAAAACTTCCCATTAAGAACACACACAGTAAGTAGCATGTCAACTGACCAAGAAATGTCATGGACATCCCAAACCACACAACGCAGAGAAAAATAATACAGTGACATGAGCTTTTTGCAAAGAAAACAAATTAGCAAATTGCGTAACTATGACAACGTAACCGTATAATGGGAAGATGTGCAGAACTTTTTTTGGAAATGCCACGAGATCTCTTTGTGTGGGCAGGAAGCTTGCAGCACCATTAAGGCCAAGTAGTAAACAGCCATCACCCACACACCAGTTCCTACTGTGTGCCCACAGGGACCAACCCTTCTGTGAGCTTCCTATGTAAATTTGGATAGATTGATGCTAGGTACTTTCTCTACATTTCCTGACTGGAGGTTCAGGATCAGTGGTAAGACGCACTGAAAGCAACACTGAACCGTCCAACATTCAATGCAACAACAAACTGTATAGCTCCTTTTATGTTGGGAGGACGTCCCAAGTTATTGGACAGTCAAGGGTCAAGGGTTTTCACCCTTGGGGGATAGAATCTAGCGGGATGGACGCAAGGTGGGGGGGGGGGGAGGGGGTGGGAAAGGGGCGAGGATGACCAAAGGCACAGTCAAGGAGAAAGGTCATGAGACAGGTCTTGAAGGAGGCAAGGAAAGGGGCAAGGGGAAGGGATGAAGGATGGAGTTCCAAAGGGTGAGGGCAGAAAAGCGTAAGGCCTGACCACCAGTGGCAGAACGGGCAAGACGGGTGACATCTGACAGACCAGGGAGCAGAACACCAATCCTTTTGAAGACGACAAGCCTATTCCATAGCTCCCACTCTTTTCCCCCCACCAAGTGAGTGGTTTTGCTCTCCTTGCTGAACCCCATTAAACCATCATCATCCAAACCTTAGAACACTGCCCAAAATGGTTGCTCACCTTTCACGAAAATGTTACCCAAATACAATCACTGCACTTTACAGTAAATCCTGTGAAACACTGTAGATTTCACGGTGACATTTTGAGGCTCTACATCAAACGCAAGGATTATTATTGCTATCATGCCTTCTTCCCACTTGAGGTAAATCAGACTAAGTGGTTATTTTTAAAATAACTTTCAAAAAGTTTACATTTAGAACCATTTATGTTTAAAGGTTACAACAACAAGCAAAAAAATTAGACTTATGCAGTGACTTCAACGTAGGAAGGAGGGCCCAATGCTGCCGTTAAGATCATCAATTTAATGTGATTTTAATGTGCATTGTGTGCAGCAAAAAGCATCAGTGTTACTCTTGAATTTTTTGACAGAGATGGTTTGCCTGCTCCTCTTCTTCACAAACATACAAATACAATGTTTTCCACACAACCTAGGTTACCGTGTGTAGGCGTCACAATGACTGTATAAACCACATCCATAAATCGATGTAAAGTATTTTACATCTGGCTCTGTGAAATGCACCTACAGTATAAAACAGGTTACGGAGTCCAGCGACCAGGTTATATTGCAGAAGCCAGACACAAATACTGTATAAGGGAACAATGACTTTAATGGGGAGGGAGGGGGTCGGAGCACACTGGCAGTGGTTCAAAGGAATATGTAGTGTAGAGTATAGCTATTTCACAGCTGCAGTGGATTGGGTTTCCCTGCTTTTTCGAGTGCTTTTTAAATCTGTGGTACAGTAAGGAACGAGGGGACTCGGGTAGCTCTGTAAAGCTCCACAAGCAAAGAGATTCTCAGCTCCGGCCCACAGGCTGGGTGATGAACGGTGCAAGACGACACAGCGGGACTCTTATTTAGGGGCAGCAGCAGCTTTAAAACCTTACAACAACTCGTTTTTAGCGAATGAAACAGCACATTAGCAAACTCACCCTGACAGCTTATGACATTTTATTTTTAAGGGTTGGTGGTGGTGGGGGGGGAGGGGGGTGAGGAGAGGAGGGCTGGAGATCAACTGTGGAAAAATAGCGGTAGCAATATTACCATCTTAAATGAACAAGCAGCAGCAGAGAATATTAAAAGTAAAATTGCATTTCACAATTGCTGGTGCGGAGCTCTCATTTTATTTAAATAGGCGATTCTCAATTGAAACATTTGTTTGCTATCGCATGACGTTTGCCTCGACTGTCAATTCGTATGTTATGGCAATGGTGCTTTTGATCAGACACTGCTTTTTTCTATTCTCTAAGCAGCTTATTTTGCACAGTGCCTATTATTATCTGACCCCATCAAACAGCAACAACAAAAAAGAGACTCCCTCCCTCGCTCATCTCAAGACCCTTCTCTTCGACCGAGCCTTCAGTTACCCTCCTACTCTTATCCTCTTACCCTCCACCTCAACCTCCAGAATCCCTGACTGTCCAGCACCTCGGGACATCCTCCCGACATGAAAGGCGCTGTACAATTGTAATTTCTTGTTGTTCTGGAGAAAACATGAAACTATTAACTAAGCCATATAAGCATAGGCAGAGTGTGTGATGAGAACAATTGCACAAGGACTAAATGCTGTAAGGAAATAAAATCAAAATTACACATTTTATAATGATATTTTAGAGATCTGTTTTACTTTAGATTTTTAGTCATTATTTGTTTCATATCAGTGCAATACTGCATAACAACATGCATTTGAATGTGACAGGACGACATGTTCCACTGACAAAACAAACTGCTGTAGATTAAACCTGATGAGATACATCACCTCAGGCACTGTGCAACACCTGCTAATTCAGGGTGTGTAAAATATCCGAACAGGTAAGATTTACACTGTTTCACAAAGTATATAGCTTTAAATCGCTGAATATTTCAGCCACATGTAAAAATTAACATTCATGCACAGGACCTCATTCTAACAGCCTTGTTTTTAATACCATTTTGTCTTTGGTCACTCAGTCCACCACTGTTAGTGGGACACTGCTGGGTGAAATTGGCTGCCGCGTTTTGTCCACAAAATATACACTCAATTCACTTTCTTGTATATCCTGTGATGCGCTTTGAGACGTCTCAATAGTAAGGCGCTGTAACAAATGCAAGGATTATTTATTATTAAGACTGTTATTGATTGTGGCAGAACTAAACAAATGCTTTGTGTTCTTGCTGACTTAAGCATGCAAAAAAATGATTCGATCGGTCAAAATTGGAAAAGAGACGATTTCACTGCTGTACAAAGAGAAGTCGCGTGATTAGAAATTTGAATGGAAAGAATCCTCACAATATAGGAATGAGCATTAGACTAGTTGCGAAGTCACAAAGATAGCAATTGGCATTGCGTTTAATCCAGCAAATTTAAAATATGTAGCTACTGATCTCTCTGTCACTAAATTTTTTTAAAATAAAAAAACACAACATAGCGTTGCTCAACTCTGAAATCATTTCTACGGAGGTGGAGCACACAATAAATATGATTTCATGCTCATCGGTGCCTTAATAGATGAGCAAGTTTTACAACTCTGTCATTCGGTTGATTCATGAGAAAAGGCCAAGGTTAAGATAATTCACTTGTCCAGTGGGACTTCAAGCTGCAGAAATGTTCTCTTGTACAGTGTGCTACCATGGCACAAACAATGTGTGTCACTCCATTTGAAATGGAAAGTAATGGCTGGTATTAGTCAATACACTTTACAGTATATTTTGTGAAGCACATTGAGACTTATTGAAGACGTGATGAGGCGCTATATCAAATGCAAGGATTAATATTATTATTAAGTTGTAATAGAGGAAAGAAAACCTATTGAAGTTCTTACTTAACAATAACAATGTACAATTTGACATCTTATGGATCGTTATTTAGTTTAATAAACAAAATGTAAGAAACACAACAGTAATTTGGACCCGAAGCATTGTATTTACTGCAGAATTACTGACTATAGTTTGACTGTATTTTGATTAAGTTTGGTTCAATCACAAGAAGCCTGACAGATAGGTTGCAAGTTACTACCATAAGCCATACACGCAGCACAACACAGACTATGGTAAGAGATCAAATAAATAATAATCCTTGCATCGATACAGCATCTCATCATGAACTCGTCATATAGGTTTTTTACTGTGAAGCAAAGTGACTGTATTTTTGGGGAAAAACATACATCAACAGAAGGTGGTCTGAAAAGTGCTCCAAAAAGATGGCCTGGACTTAAATGAAGAAATACCTTTGGATCGAATTTGAATTGTTCCGCTTGTGTGAATTGAACGACAGCGATCAGGCATGTAACGCAATATCCCACAGTGGGCATGAGGTGGTGGCATGCAGTGTAACTTTCAACAAACAGAGCGATTAGGAAATAGCTTTATACCAGTAACTCTGCACGTGCCAAGGACTGGATCTTGTCCAGATTACCAGGTGGAAGTAAGCACCAAGGAACACGATGACTTGCATTGGCTCTTCACCTCTCAGTAGCGTTGCCAGATTGACATCTGCTTTCTTGGCTGAAGAATTGGTGTGTGTCCTTGGGAAGCCCAGCAAGGCAAAGAAGGGGTTAGACAGGGAGAGAGATTATTTTATCTGCATACCACACCACCACTAACCACAGCTGCAATTCAAACAGGGTATCAGCATTTCCTTCAGTTTATGGAATATTTACTTAAACATCTAGCACCATTCAGTGCTAGAAACTCTGCAGTCTTTCTCTTCCCCCAAAGTTTGGAATCCTGGTATGATTTTATCAGATATAGCACATCTCAGTGAAGCTCCCGGGTTTTTGTGCCCAGCATTTTCGACTGGAACATCAGTCATGGAGTCATGGCAAAGGGCAGGCATCATCCACCCCCATTCTGGATGGAGAGCAGGGGCAACCCAGGTATTCTCTTTATTGGCGCATGAGACGTAGCAGATCTGGCATTTTTACCCATGTAACACATTTCAGCAGATAACCAATAACACAACAACAACTTACATTTATGAAGCTCCCTTCATGCAGGGTAGGGTCCTGGAGCGCTTCACAGTGGTGGAGTCGGACCCCGAGCCAGGGGGAGAGGGAAGGGGGGAAAGGAACCGTGAGCACGATCAAAAAGGAAGGTCTTTAGGCGGGGAGTAAGTAGTAACCGAGGAAGTAAACCACACACAACCATCAAAAAACACTCTCACACGCTGCTTTTCGTCTTACCGTTTTACCAACACAACGCACAGAAAGGTCAAAGTATACATGCGTACACCGTGCGAATAGGAGTTTGAGATCACATGCCCAACCAATACTCGTATTTTTATTTACTGATCAAAATCGCAATTTAGCCCAGGTCTGAATACTCAACTAGCCACATGTGGCTCATGGCTGACATATTGGGACAACCCTTGTGTAGATGCATTTGAGAGGAAGCTAGGCCTTCACATGAGGGAAGAGGGGATTAGAAGGTTATGGGAAGGAGTGAGGAATGGGAAAGACTCGGGTAGAGTATAAACACGGGCAGGGACTGATTGAGCCGAGTGGCCCATTTCCATGCGACGACTGAGAGTTCCACACTGAGAGTTCATGGTTTCAGTTTGTCTGGTACGGAGTGTGCACCCTCCAAACAGAGGCAGACCCACGCTGCTTATCTAAGCATGGCTTACCCAATCTGAACATGTAATAGTGGAGAACTGCGGGGAGTGGTTCCTGCTATTTAGAGGTTTTTTGTTGCCCGTCTTCTCCTCTGCTGAAGATGCTGATTCTTGCTGGAGTGAAGTCTCAAGGGATTCTGTAGACCTCCTCTGTCCAAGACCATTTTACATACTGTGAGATAATTTGGCGTCTGTTGGCAGGCTATTTTATTAGAGGTGATTTCCGCCCCCCCTCCTTGAGCTCCCCAACTATAGCAGCCTATGGTTTCCTCGGACCGCATCAGTTATCTCAGATCATTTGTCAGCACAGTCAAATCCACCATTGTGTAGTTTTGTGCTACACCATGGAAATGGTTTGATCCACTTCACCCATGTAACAGGCGATAGAACCACAGAAATGAACGCCATGATAGGAGACCAATCAATCTATTTAGGGTTTGCTTCTCCAAGATGCCATCCATCCTCATTCCATTGTTTTGCTCTTTCCCCACCTACCCCACACCAGTTTTCCTCTGCATGAATTCATCAAATAATCTCTTAAATGCCCCCAATCAACTCTAGTCTAACAGACACTCCTGACAACTTAATCCATAACCTGATAATGTCTAAGAGAATGTATATTTTTACTCCCCAAGCCACAACCTTACATGATGTGCAAAGGACATGATGAACCTTTCTTTGCAACTGAAGCATTTGATCATTCTAGCTTTTCAAATTTCACTGCTCAATGCAGAAACATGAGTGTGGGGGGAATGGATCTACCATAAAAATCTAAACAGAAGGAGGCCATTTGACCCATTAAAGTCTTTGTTTTTGCTCCTCCGCCTATCTTACAATGGGATTCGTGAAGTAGCAAAGGAATGCGTGGTTGGGAGAAAAAAAAACTTTTACTGGCATCAATGAAAAATTGTTGCCATCAAAAGAGAATAAACCGAAGACCATTAGTCGAAGGAAGCTTTTTTTATAGAAAAAGTGAAAAATAAATCCAGGTATCTATGTATTCATGGCACAGCCCTAAGTAATGAAAAGTAAGTAGAAGGGTGAATGTGTCATGCAGCTTTGTATTTCTATAGCAACAGTGAATATTTTACTGCATGCTGGCCTTAATTACTGATTTGTCTTGGTTGTTAATGTTATATTATAGGGTCGTTACGAAGTTCCTCCGAAGGCACTTAACTAATAATCAAAGCACCTTTCAACCTGCTGAAAAACCTACTCGTGCTGGGCAACATCCGATTGTTTGTTTTGCAAGTGGCCTGGCTGGAATTGCAAAGCAAAATGGTACAGGATTATTGTAAGTATCAAAGAGACATTCAGCAAAAGAGTTTGCGTATTGCAATATAGTAGGATGCAAGTCCACTGTGCACGTCAGTGGAGAAGCGCTTACAGTCATAATGTACAGGTAAAAGGCCACCTATATTGTCCTTCGATTAGTCTGTGATCTAGGACTCAAGCAATGTGTGCCATCTACAGATTTGTTGGCCTTTTGAGTCTTTCATCTCCAGCCAGTGGTTCTGTTCCTCATCCCCACTGTTATTCTGACCCATCGAGATCCATCCAATCATTTCCTTGCGCTTCATGGAACGTCTGTTGTATATAGAGATCATTAACATGACATCGGAAAGCTGGAAAAGAGCAACCTGGAAGATGAAAGTCTCCTTGTAAACGGGGTTGGGTTGACCTCGGCGGATAGATGTTTTGCACCGAGACATCTCCTGTCCAACTGAGTTCAGCAGAGAGAGCTTCGCATATGTGTCTGCAGTTAAGGGAAAAAAAGGAAAGTCTCAATGTGAACTGCAATTGTACCATTTTAGTAGCTGCAAATACCACATTGGCTCAGAGATACTCTCACCTCTGAGTCTCAGAAGGTTGTAGCCCACGTCAGGACTTTTTGAGTCTAATCTAGGCTGATACTCCAATGCATTGTTGTCAACAGAGCCCAACACATAATCTCATCCCAAATTCAACACCTAGTTTAATTATCACAGCTAATAGCCTGGCAGTGAGATGAAAAACTGGATCACTACTTTATGGAGCAAGACCTGCCAATGAGATACAGTAGTAGATTGAGGGTAAAATATTCTGCACTGCACATTCCTAAAATGTGTGCATCGGGGGAATGCAATCCTGAAACAAGACACCTCTACAACAATGCACCAGCACCATATCGCAACGATAAATGAGAGGAATGCTCACATGAAAAAATAGTCAACCTGTGAAAAGCTGGTAGAAATTGAGCAGTTAACTGTCTTGAGAAGAAAGCATAGAAGAAGCGTTAATGGAAAATAAAATTATCTCGGTTTCAGAATCAGTTCACTTATTTCTTGAATTTGATATAGCGCTTTTCACATCTTCTTGACGTCTCAAAGCGCTTCACAAAATATACTGTAAAGTGAATTGACTGTATACTTGTGGGCGAAACGCGGCAGCCAATTGCGCACAGCAGTATCCCACAAACAGTCGTGGTTTGGAGTGACCAATTTATTTATTATTTTTTTATTTGAGGGACTATTATCAAATGTGTGGAGTAAGGAAACAAGGTTTCACCCTACCGGGAATCGAACCCAGGTCTCTCGCCTCCGAGGCGAGTGCTCTAACCACTAACTACAGGATTCCACTACTGGGTTCTTATGTACAATATAGTACTGTGACCATGGTAATTTTATTTGTGCATTTCGTGACGAGAATCTTCTTTTTCTCATCAGGCAAAAAGCATAATTATGCACAAATAAGGTTTCCACTGTGCAGAAACAAACTAACTCGGTGTTTCACAAAAGGAAGTCACTTAGTCCGGCTAAAGTCTGCTTAAAGACATGATTTTTCAAACATTAAATTTAAAAAAAAACAAATTTTAGATGCCTCGCTCCCCCAACTTGCTTTTGGACTTGCGTGTTTTTTGCTAAACACGGAACTTCAGTCAGAAATCGCACAACTAACCAGAAATTCTATAATTCACCCATATTAACAATTTAACATTAAACTGAAGTGACCAATTTATTAAACATATTAAAGCTCCAGAATGCAGTTTTGGCCAAACCTTCCTCCAAAGGAATATAGCACCTTTAACTGTTCTGTGGAGGGCACACAATCTATATAAAAAGGCATAGATCACAGTCACTAGGCAGTCAAAAATACATACTTTGCTACAAAGCAGACCCAACATTAGAAACCTGCATACAACCATCAGTTGTCAGATTAGTTAACCTTACACCATGATGCGGTATTAGGGATGTTACAATTGATTCGTCAGGGAGTAAAGTAGTTTTAAGAATTGCAAATACAAAGACTTTATTCTCTCATGCAACATTAAAATCGTCAGTGGTTGGATTTCATGACAAATGGCCTTGATGTAAATCCGTGCAGGTGAAAATACTAAGGTTCAGTCTATGTTCAGTGCACTCCTTGAAACTTCTATTGAGAATATATTGTTCAATTTGGAGTTTGGTTTTCCTAATTCCTAACAATAGTCTAGGCTGACACTCCAGTGCATTGCTGGGGGAGCATTGTCAAAATGCTATCCTTCAGATGAGATGCCAAGTTTCCAATTGCCCGGACATTATAGATCCGATGGCACTAATCAAAAAGACCAGGGGGTTTTCCTCTTAGTGACCTGATCAACAATCCTCCAAATAAAGTTGGCCACACATTTCGTATCCATTCATGGAACGTTGCTGTGCATAAATTGGTTACCGCGTTCATCTATACGATACACAGTCACCACACTTTACAGTAAATTCCTATGAGGAACTTTGAGATGTTTTAATGACATAATGCACAGATTATTACTACTGTTATCTATGTACACAGACACACACCTTTCACAGTGTGGTCCATTGGTAGGCTTCAATGATCAACCATACAGTAAAGCTTTGTTCCTTCCCCTGTGACCAAAAACAGCCTTGAGAGGCAACAGGGTTATTAAAATTATTTCAGTTTTTTTTTTTTTAAGAAGCATTTAGTTGACACCATCCATCCCAGAGCAGGGTGTGGTGGCCAGGCATTCACTGTGTTCGGAGATTGTGTGTGTTTTGGTAACTCAAGCCCTTCTGTTAGCAAGTGCTTCAACCCAAGACTCCAGTGTCACCACAGGCTCCAGAAAATGTAATGCTCTGTCCTGAAAATAATGAATTTAAGTTACGAGATGCATCGAATTACCCACTTCTTAAAGCGGAGATCATAGCTTTCTGTTGTTGTGGCAGGATAAAACCATCGTGCAGTTTGATATCAAAATTCAGGATCACTTACATCATAGATACGTTGCAACCTTACCTTCTGTTCCCTAAAGACATAGAATGATATTCATTCAGATTCCCCCCACCCACCAACCCTACCAAAAAAATACATTGATGCAACTGTTTCAATCTTTGAAATGGGAAAGTTGGACAGAACAAGGCTGCAACACAGCTGAGAGAAGCTCTCAACATAAAACTGCTAGACTAAAGCTTGAGAAGTAACTACATCTTTGAGATCGCATTACAAAGAGTAACTCACCCCAGCCCACCGTTATTTCAAATCTCATTTTACCCAGGACGCCTACTAATCCCAATAATAATAATCTTTGCATTTGAGATTTCAGCCTGAGGATGTCTCAAAGGGCTTTGCAGAATTTACTGTGGAGCGACTGTGTATTTTTGCAGTCAAACACGGCAGCTAATTTGCTCTCAGTAATTCTTGAAGCTTGGCAAAGGGAAAATGCACAAACTGATGGGAGAAAAACAGTGAAATGAAAACTAAATTCTTAAGGAAACTTAACATGAATTTGAAATCGAAATTTACTCACCGGGCGGCCTGTTCAGAGCTAAGTTTCGGAAGTGACTGCCTTTGATAATTTCAACAGAAAGTCTCCCTGTTGTGGCATTGTATGATAGTCCAACCAGCAGCTCTGGAACTCCACCATGTGAAAGTGACTGAGTAGATGAAGCACTGTCACTGTGAGAGACGGCAGACAGGCTCAGCTGCGAGTCTCCGCTCTGCAAGACAAGAAAATATCACCTTTAATCTCGCTTTCTAAATGAGCACGTTTCAACTCGATTTTAACCTTTAAAAGGGATAAGTCGCAACAAACGATAAATAAATGCAGGATATCAGGCACCCTGCAGCATGCTCTCGACCAACACCACAAGAGGATCAGATCACATCATTTCTCTGTGCAAAAATACACAATCACTACACTCCAAGCAAAATACTGCAATGCTTGCATTTGATATAGGACCTGTAATCTTGAATATCTCAACGAGCTTCACAGGTAATTGCAGTCAGATGCAGTGACTGTGTCTTTGCAAGCAAACGCAGCAAACAATTTTCGCTTTGGAAGGTCCCGTGAACTCCTTTTCCTAATCCATCTATGGGCTTTTCCAGTCATTTACATCCTGGTCAGTTATTAAGGGTCAGGCTCAATGCAACGACAGGCCAATGCTTAGAATCATGGAGCATTACAGCATAGAAGGAGGTCTTTTGGCACATCATGCCTGTGCCCACTCTTTGGAAGAGCTACCCAATCAGTCCCTCTCCCCCGCTCTTACTCCATACCCTCCATAATAATCCCTCCAAAACTAAAAACAATAATAAATTGGTCATTTTCAATCCACGACTGTTTGTGGGACATTGCTGTGCGCAATTGGCTGCCGCGTTCGCCCACAAATATACAGTCAATTCACTTTACAGTATATTCTGTGAAGCGCTTTGGGACGTCCTCCCGACGTGAAAAGCGCTATATCAAATGCAAGGATTATTATTATTATTATTATTACCCCTGCAATTCTTTCCTTTTCAAGTACCTATCCAATTCCAATGCTTGTCCAAGTACGTCTCAGAGGAACTCTCTCTTTATTGCACTTACACTCAAGTTGCTTCGAGGCTCCAAGACCAGCGTCACTTCGACATCGACCTCCTGTCTCAGGTTGCTGAGGTGGAAAAGCTTCTCTCCCATCATTCTCTCCCGGTTCAACTTTTTCACCGCGTACAATCGGAAGCGCAGGGCACAGCTGTGCAATTCCTCAGGCTCCAACTTACTGAAGCTGAACGTTTCGTTGAAGATCGGTGTGGGGCCTCTCTGAATGCTGGACCTGGCACGTTGCTTCTTGCTGGGCAGAAGGACCATGTGGACCTGCCACAGTTTGGCCCCACTGCGGTCCTTGTCTGGGATGTTTTTAGCCAGCACCACGGTCACCGTGAGCTTGTGCCTGGAAGCTTTGTAGGTGTAGACGAAATAGAGGTCTCCACATTTGGAAATTGGTTCATGCCGTATCTGAGGACTTGTGGTCTTCCCATCAACTTCCTAGAGAAGATCAAAACGGTCAGGTTAATAGACAGTACAATTCGCGCAGCTCTATGTGCTAGGCATGAAAATCATTCCAATTCATATGTTTTTACATGAAATCTACAACATGGAAACGGGCTATTGAGTCCAGTTGGTGAAAATCTGTGCCTGTGAATCTTCTGTGGCCGTCAAATAGCAGCTCTCCCCAACATTTATGGCATAAATATTCAATCAAGGAAATTTATTTTGTCGTCTGACCATAAAGATTGTCCACCGCTGGTTTAGAGGGTGAAAGGTGCAACATGGTCAGATGCTCAGCCAAAGATCTCAGTTACAATTCATGGTCTGTGCTTAGACTTAATTCTCCAGACCTCTCCCCCTCCCACATATAATCGCAGTTTGCGCAATGCCCCCAAATTTTGGAATTTTAGGCAGCAAATGGAAATCAAAATTAGAACTTCCAGATTTAAAAAAAATACACATTGCAAAATCAGATCCGTAGCATTACATACTCATGTAGTATTCAACTATTTCACCCTCCCCACCCCTTTTTGGGGTGCTGGGGACGGTGGAGGAAGGAAGAGAGAGAAAGTACTTCAGCACAATGCCTCAACTCACTGCCCAACACTCTCCTCTCTAACCTCAATCTGCTGCACGCAAAATGTCTCCTTGTCTTTTTTTCCCCCCAGTGTCAACATTGCTTTTATTCGGCTGATTAGCACAGGATCACAATAGCGTTTGGTATTAAAGAGGTGAAGAATTTGTTCTTTTCTGCTCCTTTCAGCATCGCTCTCATTTACAAAGAGCCAGGTTCTACCCTTATAAATAGACTCCTACAAGTAATTAGATCGAGAGGCTTGAAACCCTTCCCTTGAATGCTCCCCTCTCCCATTTACTGCATCAAGGCACCAAGGCATGAAGACATTACGATTAAAAAAAAATCAGTGATCAAATAACGCGTAAAATAGGAACAGCTAATCTAGTGTATAAGGTTACCTACCCAACCCACACATTTTACAACCATTAGACTAAGCTGTACTTTGTCATCCAGTTCTCACACAGATTCATTGCCAGTGCTTTTTATTGAAGGGCAGAAAGTCTGCTATATCGTTTGTAGAAATCATTTGAACAGGATTTTGTGGGATGGTTGGGTTGTGTTTGACATTATTCTAGTCTCATCACTCCATTAGTTTTTTCGTACCATTCTTTGATGCATTTCCCACCCAACCCATTCCATCTCCATCTGGATCAGTGAGACTAACTCGGGGAACACTAGCTGAGGTCTAGAGCACAAAGCTATAACTACTGCTATAGTCTGATCCAACTTGAACATGAGGAATATGGCAATGGAGCCCGAAGGAGAAGGATTTGTATCTCATAGAATCACATGGTGAAGGTACAAAGCGGGCAACAACAACTCCTCAACGTCCAGCACCTTGGGACGTCCTCCCGACGTGAAAGGCACTAAGTGAATGCAGTTTGTTGTTGTTGTTGTTGTTGACGGTTATATCTAGAATTGTGACCTTGTGCATCTTGTTCCAACAAAAATAAAAAAAAACGTGCATTTATGGAGGAGCTTTCAAGTTAAAAATAAAAGGCTTAAAATGCTTGGCAAAATATAAATGGATTAGAAATCACAGTCAACGATGAGACAAACTGAGCAGCCAAAATATCTGCTCTCCTACACAACTTCTCCAACAATTAGACAGGAGCAAGGTGCTGCCAGGTTATACATGTTATAGGTATCCACTTACAGCTAAATCAAGAGAAACCTTCGTAATCCAATTTGCAGTGTCAGTCTAATAGATCTTATCATGCTGACTTTAATTCAGTCAGCCAGATGCCTAACACATGGAAAAATCCACCACCATGCTTAAAAACATCTACCTGGTGATGGGTTTCTGCATGTGTCAGACATCCGGCTGACTAAAAAAATAAATGTCACGTTGACATCAGGTACACACAAAAATACATGCACACACTCCAAAAATCATTGCTGTATTTGGGTCAGGAAACACAATGCAAGGTAAGGACAGAAGTCTAAATAATAATAATCCTTGCATTTGATACAGCGCCTTATCGCGTCTTCGAGACGTCTCAAAGTGCTTCACAGAATATTCTGTAAAGTGAATCGACTGTATATTTTGAGCGAAATGTGGCAACCAATTGTGCACAGCGGTGTCCCCCAAACAGTCGTGGATTGAATGACCAATTTATTGTTATGATTATTATTAAATGAGAGAAATCAATGAATATTAAATTAGAATTAACGTTATTAATTCTACGTTCAGTTTGCCTAAATAATGACGGAAAATACAAGTTGAGGCATAACACCTTCAAAGGAACTCAGTTGATGTGGCGTTCATTACCTCTGGGCTCAATACTGACGAGCTGTCCGTCTGATCATTCGCTTCATAGACCTGATCATTGAAGTTGGTCTCTTGATCGGGACTTCCTTCTTCATCGGGCTCTCTGCTTTCACTGTAGGCCAGACTTTCAGCCCCTAAGCCTGGAGTCTCATGGTGACCTTCTCCAGTGTCAAAGACACAGCCCGAAGCCACAGATAACTGATCATCATCCCGATAAGAGTCGTCTTGGAAGCTTAGCCGCTGTTCATTCTCCACATCTAGAGTCGTGAACACAAAGCAACATTCCTTAACCTGCACGAGCTGGAAGCCATTTCAAACCAGCATTAGAAAGCAACATTCACTGAAAGCGGAAGAAGTTGAAAAGAAGTTGAAATAGCGTAGATAGAAATTCACCGCAACCATTCAGACTAATATTTACCCGAGGGGGAAAAACAAAAAGCTCAAAACACAAAAAGGTAGCAATAGGGAATGACATGCAGAATTGAAAAGGTGACTATTGATTCATTTATTATACCATGAGATAATATCATATGTCAATAAAGGTTTCATGCCCACTAGCCTAGACTTTAACATGAGAGTTAGAGAAGCCAACACACAATGGGAAACACATTCAATTTTGCAAGCTGCGAAGGGGGGAACCTAGCATCGAGGGGGTTTGTTCAGTGTTAACTGTGACCTTATTGGAAGCTGTGCACAGTACCTTCAACTTCAGAGGCCTCTGTGCTGTACTCTTCATGATTTGAAGGCAATCGGCTGAATTTGTGTCTGCGCTGAGAACCAGGCAGAGACACTTTCTCGGACACTGTCGAACGGAAGCTCTGGGATCGCGACACAGAGATTTCAAACTGTTTGATCACTTCCTCGTCACTGTCTGTGGATGTGGTCAGCTCATTATCATCCCCGTAACTGTTCACTAGGGGTAGAGAGAGAGAGAAAGAGAGAGAGAGAGTAAAGTCCCTTGGCATTTTTCAAGTGAAAAGCACTTTTTTTTCTTCTCGCTCGGAGTTAAGTTAGCAGCAGATCGATTTGCGGTCTCAAAAATATTTTTAATGCTGCTCGCGCTCCCAGAACTTTGGAACTGTCTCCCTCAGTCTATCCGCCGTGCCCCCTCCTACCCCTATTTTAGATCAAAACTGAAGACCTTCCTCTTCGACCGAGTTTACTGTCACCTCCTTCCTCCATGTGGCTCGGTATCAGGCTCCGTCACTGTTAAGCGCTCCGAGACTCTCTGGCATGTGAAGGCCGCTATGCAAAATCTCATAGCCCTTCACAGAACATACTGTAAAGTTAATTGACTGTATGTCTTGTAGGCAAAACACGGCAGCCAATTGCGCACAGCAGCGTCCCCACAAACAGTCGTGGATTGAGTGAACACATTTTTAAAAACTTTTTTGAAGGGTTTACTCCCGGAAAAGCGATCCGCCAATCGACCAATAACTGGGTTCCTACTTACTGCTAGGTAAACAGAGGTGTGTGGAGTAAGGAAACTTGCCCAACGTTCAGGAATCGAACCCAGGTCCTCTTGCTTGCGAGGCGAGTGCTCTAACCACAAAGCTACAGAAACTCAGATTTTCCTTGTGAAGAACCATTTTTCACCAATTGCATTTCACTCCAAGGGCCCTTTGTGCACCGACTGTTAAAAATAGAATCTTTTGTTGCCTCGTTACAATGAAAGATCCATGTGTAAGCGAGGAACAAAACTATTCTTTTTTTGAAATATACAAAAAGTGATGGGATCATCTCTTTGTGGAATCAAATACATCAGCTGTAAAAGGGAGCCAACAAGCTCTGCTAATTTATTAGCAAGGTTCACTGCCGCTCTCTGTTTTACAGAGAATCTGAAACACCCGAAAAAGTATTGAAAATCCGTATTTTTCTAAAAAGATAAACCACTTGTTGTAATGCCAGATTTTCACCTTACATTAATCTTCTTGGTAGCACAAACTTTCTACCCATCTTAACTCACAATAGATTGCCATTTTTCATCCCTGCCTTGCAATCCCACTAAAGGAATCCACAATACCAGAACCAACTACAAAGACCAGACTTACGTCAACCAGCTATTGCCTTACGCCAATTGATGACTTATTTAAATACTAATAGAAAGATCAAAATCAGGCCATCACAATCAGACCTTGAAAACCTCATTCTCCCAAAATGCTCCACCACCTTTCTGCACCAGGGTCTGTCAATGGTGGTGAAGCATTCATAGTGAGCTGGGCATGTGGACCAAGAGAAAGAGGGCAGAAAATTGGAGCACAACAGATCTAATTTAGCCAGCCTCCTGGCTAGATACATCAAGAAGCACAACAGTGAACTCCTGCACTTTCCCTGTGTAACTTTGTGTTTCAACCATACTGTGCCATGTCAACGTAAAAAAATCCCCTCCAAAAAACACTAAAGGTTAACTTTACTGATTGTTTATGGATGAATCACAAATATCTGTTCAACCATCAGCAAGCTTCCCTAAGGCATACTCCTATTAGGCAGTAACAGAATCTCAGGCTCAGTGAACATATAAACCGCTTGAACCCTGCTCTTGTGAGTTTTCACATTATCTGAAAACGTCTACTGTCTTGTAACCCACTCCCTCATCCGTCTATTATTTGATAATACGTTATTGTTCCCACCTCATTAAAGTCTACCTGTGAGATACTCGAGACAGATACACAAGGTAGTAGAGACTGCGAGAATGATTGGTCTTTTTGTTGCCATAGTGACACTTGAATAGAAATTATCATTATCCTTTATTATGTATTGTTTCTCTGACAACCGAGGTGGCATTTCAAGGCTTATATAATGTATAGTTCAGATGCTTTACATGCATTTGAAGTAGGTAGATGATTTCCACTAAAAGATTTGTTTTTATCATTAACACTACATTTCGATTGACATAAAAAGGTAATAATGAAGGGTACCAGACTCGTTCTAATCCAAATCGCTCGTTTTTAAAAAAAATTATGTAGTTTACATGTCTCTTAGGATTCTAAAGAGAATTCCGAAGTCAATATTTCACAAAGATATTTTTGTCTCCTCTCCATCAAGAGCAAATGCTGAAATGAGCAAGTACTAATTTGCATTCTAAAGAAAATACGACAAGATTAATGCTCAGTTTTAATACTCATGAGACCCAAAATTTCATCAAGTCTTAACCTGCAAGACCATTTATGCTTTATGCTGAAGAAATGTGCTCTTAATTTGGAGGCCAGTTTCTTTTGAACAACGGAATACTAGTTTCAAAATTTAGATTGAATCAAAGGATTTTCCAAAATTCTGTGCGACTTAGACAACAAGGGTCTCAGAGGCTAAGACTAAGTGGAATTTGAGGCCTTCGAGTTCTTTAGGACAACGCGAGGTTAAAAATGTTGGATTCAAAAAACTCGGTTTGTCGAACAGAGGCTCCCAGTTTTGCAAATGAAACGAAAAGACGTGGCAAAGACATTTTGTGACCGGCGATTTGCTTTGCGATCTCGTGTTGAGTCGGTGAAGTGCTTTTCTCCGCCACAAAACATCCCAAAAAGTAAAAGGAATTTTCAATTTACAACAAGAATGCCACGTTTTGAACCTTTACAATGGCAACCTTTTCCCTTACTATTCTCCCACTTTACTTGCATGTATATAGCGCCCTTCACCTGGTGTAGCATCGCGGAATGCTTAAGAGAATTCCACAATTTGGTTCACAAACCGGAATCGCTGTTAGCTCAGTAATTCCTAGTTTGCGAATGCTATACCGTTTCAATCCCAACATACAATCATCTCTTATCTGCGTTCATCTGGATCCATATCCCATTCCCTTAACCCCGTTCCCAAACGGATAATAATCTGGGTCTGAACCAAAAATTAAAATTGCGGGAAAGGAATAAAAATCCTTTCCTTTGACATTTCTCCTTGAATTTGTACTGATCAATTTTTTTAAAAAAATTAAAGAAACTTGGTGAATAATGGTTCAAAAATAACCTTGAATGCTGGAATTCTTAAAAAAAACGTATGTGTGTATGAGAGAGAGAGAGAGAGAGAGAGAAAGAGAGAGAGAAAAGTTCATCCAATAACAGGTCTTACAAACAGCAGACCTGTTTTTCTTGGTTGAACGACAACATTTGCAAGAACCCAGTGTTTGGGTTTACCCAAAGAGGTAATGAGATTCATAATCAGAGAATGGACACCTAAAAGGCAACACTGTAAAATGCCTCTTGCAACAGCAGTTTCCTCATTGCTTCTCACTTTGCTCGTGGCCCATATGAGGAAAGAGGGGAAATTGGAAATGAAATGTACACCAAAAAGTGTCCCCATCTTCAAACTGAATGGGGACCATTAATGCAACTATTAATTCATTTGGAATTTAGATACAGAACACCCCTTGCTGGAATGATATTACAACAAATTCTGTGCAGGATTTCTCTATTGATGATGGAGCTTAAGTATTGATGTGAATAGCAGTGATATTCCATAGACTGTTACAATGAGGGAGTGATAAAACAGTTTGGAGGCTGAAATAATAATAATCGTTGATTTACTGTAGCGCCTTATCACGTCGTTGAGACGTCTCACAGAATATATTGTAAAGTGAATTGACAGTGGGTGTATTTTGTGGGTGAAATGATGGGGGAGAGAGCGGTGACTGAAATGATGAACTGAATGAATATCCCAAATTGGATCTCATTCGGCATGACGCCAAAAGGCTGCATTGCAGACCGATCAGAGTCAGTGATATGGAAGTATAACAGTGATGTGTTTTAAACAGGAGGGAGCGCTCTGTAGTGACTGGAACAGAGTAAACAAACACTCCATATCCTCCTCTGACCTGCAGGCCCAGGCCAAAATCCCTTCATTTGACGAATATAGAAATAATGAAAAGAACCATCGTATTGCTGGATTGCAAAGAAGCAACACAGTTCCAATGGGCCGAATGGCTTCCTTCTGTGCTGCAAGTTTCTAAGTTTCGATAACCCCTAAAATAAATACTTCTGCAAAGAAACATGGCAAATTTTATAACGAACACACGTTAGTTAGTAACTGCCACATTTTAATGCCTCATTATTTATAGTGTTTACCTCCAAAGCACGATTAAGCATTCAATGCTTAATTTAAAGCAAAATAATTTCTGCAATATTTATTTCACCCAATCCCAAACTGTACCTAGAGTACTTTTGAATAGAAGTGGTAGTGATGGGACTGATGTAAGTTGCCATGAATCTGATCATCAGGTTTTACTTTGGTGTATGCATTCTTGAGGCACTGAATTTCCTTTTGGAGCTTGCTCTGCTTGAATGGGTTTTCCATCAGATTTTATTTTCACATGAAACTTTATAAAAAGTGCAATTAAATCACAAAGCAATTTTTTTTAAAAAGCAGCTCGACATGAAACAATGAACAAGCAGTGAGAAGGATGTATAAATACACAAAGGGTGCGGATTAACTCAACAGCATTAAGGTTAAGGAAAACTGACAATGGCTTAAGGATATATATTCGACAGCATAAAAGATTTGCTACAAATCTCCAAGTTGATATTTGAACAGAACAGGATTATCATTTGTGCAAAAACAAGTACTTTGTGTACCTACGATGCTGTTTCAAAATTCAGCTGCATCCAAATTAGAATTGTATTTGATTTATTTACTTCTTTGATCAGCCGGGTGTCTGACACATGTGGAAACCCATCACCGTGCTTAAGAGTATCCAAACTAAACTGAGATTTCCATTCATCCCACCTACACATGGAAATTCCCGGAGATAGATTGTTGGAATGGAATGCGCTCTCTCTCCCCGGAGGAACGCATCCTGTTTACCTAATTCCGGAAAGTGTTAGCCGCAGGTTGGCAAGAGCCAAGGCTTGGGGGACCCCAGAGTGTGCATTGGGATAACTGCTGGAGTCTGACCAGCTAAAGCCACATTGCTTGCCTTAATTTGCGTTAAAGATTTGATCAGGTGGTAATCCTTCAGGGGTCGGTTACTCTCAGCTTTAGGGGATACTTGTGCAGGGAGCAAGGACCAGCACAAGTGAGTTGTATCCCCATTGCACTGGGGGACAAGTTGAGAATGGAGGATGTTTAAGTAACTGCTACCGACTTTTATTAACAGGTAGGCTCGTTACAACAACTACCTTTTATTATCAACAAAACACCATCGTCAAAAGGATATAAAATCTTTTCCCATCATTTACCTGAGAGAAAAGCACCATATTTTCTGGCTTTAAACCAGTCTCCAAAACAAATATTCAAAGATATGTCGGTCACAGGATAAGAATCATCGCAAAGAGACCATTAACATTCACCTCACCTACTCGTCAATAAGCACCTGAAGTGTATTGTAATATTTTATATACACTTTAGGCAAATTTGTGAAGTGAAGCTTATAATCCATAAACCATGTCAAGCATTCAGTCAAAAAAAAAGGTCAAAGGTACGCAAAGTCTGAGAGAGATAGAGGGAGAGAGAAATGGACTGAACCGATTAAGATAGAAGCAGTGAAGGCAGAGGAAAATGAAATAAATCCATCTGTTTGTGGAGTCTGATATGGGAGGAGTTCCTGGTTAGCTTACCTGCCTGAATGTTTTCATGAGGTCCAATCTCATCATAAAGCGGTTCATTCTCCGAGGCGACATTGGTGAGACCGGGACAAGTCTGATTACTCAGTCCTTTCATCTCTTCGGGAACTGGAATCAAATCGTTCAGAGATGGGTCATCGTAAGGATTATTCTCATCATGTAATCTGTCCCCTGGAGCAGTCTTCCCTTGCAAACGGGTTACCGGATCTGGGCCTGTGTGTAATGAAGAGGATCCTTGTCCCAAGTCTCCATCAAGCTCGCTGTTCATCACATTCCGATTTGAGTGAGTTCTGACACCTCGAATTCCATCTTCCTCAGCCTTCAACCCCATCTCAATATTCTCGTAACGTGGTTCCGATGTATCTTCCAGAACTTCTCTGTGGTTTGTGCCCGTAAAATCATCACCATAATCATCACCATAATCATCATCATCATCATCAACATTTAAAGCTGGATCCGAGTCCAAGTCAAGTTCTTGCTCCGGGTTCTCACGCTTTGTTTTTGCCAATGAACTTGAAACTCTGGACTCCGACGTTTGGGTGGAAAGACCTTGGCGGAGGCCAGGGAACGAGTTGGAAATGGAGCTGCTGGCTTGTTGGACCGATTCGGACACCTGAGATATCCAGGCAGAGAAGGACTGAAAAAGCGGCCTCTCTTTTGGGACTCCTTCAGAAGACATGATTTAATGGAACTCACCGAGGCTTGATCGCCAAACGGTCCAGATGTTTAATTTGTCAACATGCCACAGTTAGTTTGTTGTGAGCTATGGAATGAGGATCATAAGCAATTAAAATCTGCAACATCCGAGAAAGGGTGGAGGAGGGGGAGAAAAAAAAAGCCACCATCACACTGCGCAGTGGAAGAGGTGATGCAGAGAAAGAGCAAAGCAAGCCGAGGAGAGATAAGAAAAGTCAACCCACATTGCACAGCACATTGACAAAGCCAGACTAACTCCATCAAACGGGATGACTTAACTCCCGATTTGGAAAGCAATCAGCTTCATTAGCTTAAGAGGCTATTTTCCCAAAGCTTTGCTTTTTGGGAAAGTAACACATTTGAATATTGATCTGAAATGTGACTAAAATATAAATTCTGCAACATGAATTGAAAGAAATAAGTAGCTTTATCAGGTTAAAGACTGTTGGAGCTGTGCTGTACCCTATCCGGATCAGTTTCTGTCTGTATGAGATTGTGCTGGACCAAATAGTATCTTAACCCATTTAATCAGCAGGCCAGATTTTCAATTTACTTTTGAAATGTCAGTATTTCAGTGATTGAAAATATACCTATTGCAAGCTCCAGATAGAAAATTCAGTTCTCCAGGGTCAAAAGATCCCACTCTCTTGCTGAGTCCGGTATAGAAAAGGAATCATACAATCAACCAATTACTCATTCTCCAAATGGATGGCAGCAAAACGAATGCAAACCTGAATAGATTCTATTGGAGTGAGGTGGGGAACAGAGAAAGATATAAAGGGAGATGCTACAACTAACATTTCCAGAATTAGAATAACACTGTTATAAAGCACTTCAAGGTCAACTATCCCAACCCCCTTCTTACCAACAAATTCCCATGTTGAAAACATCATCAAAATCCTCAGTGTTGTTGTAATGGGATTTTTTCATATTAAGTCCGAGCTGGCTAATTTTCCTGACTTGGGAGAAGACTCTCTCTTACACAGAGAAACTTAAATAAGTCACACACTATCCGTTTATTTCAGAGGTACAAGGGAGGAACGCAACTCAATTCAGACATTTTTTTCCCTTTGGTTTGTGGTTTTTTGCTTCAAGATCTACTGCTCAAACATTAAAACTTAATTCGCTTTGATGCCACAACCCAGAGGTTAACAACACTGAATGAATATCAATGCCATTTTGCCACTTCGACACATAATGTGCCCAGCATGGAACAGCAAACTTAAGGGCTTACTTGTGTTCCGGTTGCATAAAAATTGTGGGGACAAAACAAAGACCTTTGAAACAGAACTTCATACAGACCAGAATGTTTGAAGCCTGAAATGTGCTGCATTAGCCCTGGATGTCCATGGGACATCTACACTATTTTAAGGAACATTTCTGGGGTGTGCATGTAATTTAGAGTGCATAGGTAAAACTCTTCCTGGCTCCATCTCTCCCTAATAGCAGAACATTCTTATACAATAGTGCAATTGTTAATTAACATGCCAGTCATGTCACCAACATCACTGAGCAGCAGTGCAGAGAGAATAAAGCTTTGCTCAAGGTCTTTGAATGTGCAACATTGCGCATGGTTCTATAGGACACGATCCTTTCATTCATAACAATTACATCTGCCAATTTAAAGCAACATTCTGCCTCACAGCCAAGCACCACTTACAGGCACTGAATCCAAATGCCAGTGTGCATTATTTGACCTGGCATCAATTGAAAATAATCCTTCAACAAAAGTCCTGCGATATCACTTGAAAACAACTTTTTTTTTAGGTTTCCGTACAGAATGAGACACTGAGTTTAAAACTGGTACTTCTGAATGATATTGCATAAGTGTGGCAAGATTAAATTAAATACTGACACCTATTATTCGTTCAGTCACTCCCTGCCCGTTTACGTTTTGGTTTGTAGGGTTGAGAACTTAACTGCACCAACACATCTCATTTACGCGTCACACAGGTTGGTCAGCCATCAACGCTACTTTGGATAACTCAATCCCAGGGAGTTCCCACTAACCTCCTCCCCTTCCAGCCCCAAACACGCGCACTCCCTCAAGAAGATATTTTTGGATGTGTTATTCATTCAGTCAGCTTCGAGGTATCAAAGGCAGAGTGCATCCGACAGGATCGAAACCTAGACTTTCTAGTCCCATGTTTACTGTTCAATTAGCTGAGATACCAAGAGATACAAAAAAAAAATAGGACAGAACAGATCTTGTACAGAAATCCTCAGCCATCCAGAAATAAACTTGTTCAACATTTTACAGACATTTTTAGAAAGCTGAAGAAATGAGAGGTAAATTATGGTTTGACACAACTAGAGAGCAATGCACCAATGGAAGACATCGGTGTGAAGCCCACATTAAATAGTTTGCGTACAATCGCTTGCAATGAGTGTGCACGAACTTACCAAGTCCCTCGTGGGCTCTTTTATCTCTTGTTCGCTTCTTAGTACGTTTGGGTTCAAGACACGGGAGCCCGCCGATCTTTTCGAAGCACAGTTTTTTGTTGATGAAGAGGAAGAGGACACCCAGCAAGACGATGAAGACTCCGACCGCCGAGAGGAAACCGATGGCTTCCTGCGTGACTACAAGAGAACAAAAAAAGGAAAGAGGAGTTAGAAACAGATCACATCTTTTCTGCTTACCCTTCTTATTTTTTGCTTACCATTCGTTTCCTTCCTCTCTACTACACCAGACTCCGGCCAAATGCATTCAATCAGTCTGATTGTTCTCAAGCCAATGACACCAAATCTTCTTTGGCTTCCTTTTAGGAGGTGCTAAACAGTGAATCGCAGTGACTTGCCTGCTGATGTTTCCTTGGCTTCTTCCTCTAATGGCATAGACAGCGTCCAAGGACAATAGCTCATGTGCTGCCTCTCCGTGGCAAACAGCGCAATATGGTCACTAGTGTCACAAGAGTATTTGAATTGAGGTATCCGGAGAACAACACAGAGGGACTGTCCAACGTTAAGAGAGATGATCTATTAAAAACAAATAGATAAGCTAGGGCTCTTCAACCTCGAACAGAGATATTCCAGAAGGAACTTTAAAATAAGGTATATATTATATTACATATATATATTATATAAATGTGCTTAATGGGATAGAAAATATCAATCCAGAACGTTATATGTCAAGGCAGCAGGACAAGAGGGCACAAGTTCAGGCAACTTAGGACAGACACCAGTAAGTATTTCTTCACACATCAAATGATCGACAGTAACAGGTTACCAGGAAGGGTAATTAAGGCCAACATTTGGCTCAATTAAGAAAATGCTCGATATTGTATTAGGAACAAAGAGTTGAATTGGTAATTTGGAAATCAAATGCATCCAAACCTGTATCATATGCTAATCTAATGTTAAGCTGAGTTAATGACTGCCTGGAGCTCACTGCTGTCAGACAGGAAGTTTCTTCTGTCAGTCTTGGTTAAATTACCAATAGGATTCAGAAATCAAACCTTTCCATTGCTTTAGATGACATATTGTCCTCTTCAGGCTGAGCTGAGTCACTCATAAAGCAGACAGGATAATTAAATCCTGACCAGTCATACTCAGAATCAGCCTCTTGGTGCTGCGTTGGTGGAAATGTGAATTGCATTGTATATCATCAGAACTACCAAAGGGATTAAGAACAGCTTATGTTATTGGGGCATCATGAGCCTCCCTGACCTCCCCCCACCAGCCATTTTCAGCACAAAAATGTACATCTGTCCAACAATCTATAAAGCTTTAATAAAAGAAACTATTGCAGGCAGTACTGCAGTGTTTGGCAATAAAGAGGGGCTCAGGAAGCTGTGAGGTTGCAGGACTCCCAACAGATACTCTTCAGACCAGAACAGGAATTGAGAATCACTCGCAGCAAGGATTGTGTACAAATAGCAATGTGCAGGCCTGGAAAAACATCACGATTTGTCTGGCCAATCTCTCCCTCTCTTACATATACCCTCACGCTAGCTCCTTTCCCCATTCCCTGTGCTGTCAAAAAAAATTACCCAACTCGCTCTTAAAACTTCCCACTCTCTCTGGCTGGAATTGATTTTAATGATGTGACTCATCTGGGTCTCAGCACCTGTGGAATCTCTCTGTTGTGGGCCCCCGTTCAAACAAACTGTGACTCAATCTTAATAGCAGCACTTTGCGCATAGGAAAAACGAGATTACACAAACCACAGCCCGAGAGTATTGCATTCCATCAAACACCCCCCTTCCAGCTACAGGGGTGGGAGAGAAATGGTTTTGGGAACGGAATGAATCGCAGCAAAATGCACAGTTTTTGCTTCCCATCAATCAAATCTGTCGGTTGACTGTTACGAGTCTATCGAGAAATACCTACAGCTGGACCGACGCTGCAAAACCAGCTCACATTCTGGTAAAGCTCTGCTGCTTTTAATCGATCATCCGAGACGCTACCCCACGTGAAAAGCGCTATATAAATGTAAGTTGTTGTTGCTATCGTAGCTTTAATTGACTTGGGTCAGGGATTGAAAAATTAGTCAAGGATCCAACTTCTCGTCTCTATCTGGTGTCCTCTCCTAGAAGATGTGTGGTGCATGTGTGTGTGGGGGTGTGTGGTGTGGGGGGTGTGTATATATTGCGTGGGAACAGTATAGGATTCAGCTGCAATTGCTTGCCCACCCACACACAGTCAGAAAGCCTACCAGCACAGCAGTGTCAAGACTCATACATGAAGAATGACCACTTGGAGAGTATCCAGTGCCCTTTGAACTACACCACACAGACGCACGCACACACACAGACACACACACACACACACGCGCGAGAATGAAAAATTCAGAAAGTCAAATAAAGTAAACGCCTGATACAGTACCTTCAGAAGAGCGAAAAAGTGTGAAGCAAAAAAATTATAACCACCTCTGATACGTAAGACACATCACAAATAAAGACACAAGATGAGAGAGTTCACCACTGATATCATCTGAAACACACAAGGGTAGTATCTGTATTTCAGCACCAAGCAAAACCCATTAATCTCAAAGTTACTGGGGTGGGGGGGTGGTGGCCGAGGTGGATCAGTTGCTGCAAGCCATCTCTCATCAATAAGACAAGTGTAGAGAAGAAAATCTTACTTTCAGCCTCTTTCTCAATGTACTTTACAAAGCAGTAATGTCAGCAGTATTGGATTACAGCTCCAGCACTGTTCACCAGTGCCTGACTCAGATTACAAAATGCCTTAAGGTGCCTACAGGCCAACTGGTTTTGAAGACGTCCCTCTAAATTGCTCTCAAGCGCCACGATTTACAGGCCCATTTGTTTCCCATACATCAGTGACATTGATTAAAAGTTTACGCGAGAGAAGTTGGCGTTTACCTGTTACTAATCGTGATTTCCGAAACGTTCCACTCAAAGAGAGAGTTTTCTACATATACTGGATTTCCCTCAGTGGACTTCCTGGAACTGTAGGTGTGGTGCAAACTCATTGTGAACTTCATTAAGTCACGGAACTGGAAGAATGTTTGTACAAGATTCCTGGTTACAAATGCCACAACTATTTAATGTGTAACAGGTGAAACTAAACAGGTGAAATCAAACAAGTGAAACAATCACCATTTAAGTATTAAATCGGTTGTTAGTCGATTGGCAGATCACTAATCCTTTAAAAAAATATTTGATTACTCAACCCACAACTATTTGTGGGACACTGCTGTGCGCAATTGGCTGCTGCGTTTCACCCACAAAATACACAGCATTTTGAGATGTCTCGAAGATGTGATAAGGCGTTATAACAAATGCAAGGATTATTGTTATCAATATAGACGATCAGATAATCACAACAACAAATCATATTTGCCTAATGCCTTCACAAATGTATCACCTCCTTTACACACGGTTTAAACTTCATGCAGATTTCAAACAAACAAAAAAAGACACTTGTAACACTTGTAAAGCCTGTTCCACTCAATTAAATACTCTTTGGATAAAGAAATACTTCCTGGTGTCTGCCCTGAAATTGATCTATGCTGAACCTAAACCTGTACACTCTGGTTGTGTCGTCTCATTGCACCCAAAAGTATTGTACTGGTTTATGAACCAGAGATAAGATCTCCTGAATAAAGAGACGCATATATAATAAATATATATATATATTAAATACAAAACACACTGTCAAACCGTTCCATTGAGATTATTTAAAAGGAGACCAATTAATCAAAGTCAGTGAACTGGGAGCATTGGCAGGTAATTGGGAGATCTTATCTTAAGTGTGCCAGATACACAACAAGCTTCTGACAACAATTCTTGAAATACAGAAAAACCATAAATATAGCAATGGAAGTGGCTGCCAAGTAAGTTCCCTACAGTGACAGAACAGTAATTCCAGCAGTAGAGTACACCAACTCACACTGTGAGGTCCTCAATGCTTCAGCTTTAACCTGTGCCTAGGTTTTCTGGGCAAGGGCGAAAGGCGAAGCAAGGAACTCGCGATGAACTGAAAGAAAAACCTACAACAGCTGATGTAAAGAATTTAGATCTATGTGGATAAGACTGGACAGGTAGCATTAGCTTAGAAGCTGTAATCAAATCAAACCACACCTTACCTCACCCTGCATCAACATTTACTCACACCCATCATTAACCTAACATCGTTGAATTATCCTAATGCGAGTGACACTACAATGGGCACCAGGTTTTTTTTTCACTATTAAGAGCATCCTACTTTTTGGGGGGATGGGAGGGAGTGCTACACACTGACCCCTCTTAGTAACCCACACCCATCAACCACAACAACAAATTACATTTGTATAGTGCCTTTCATGTCAGGAGGATGTCCCAAGGCCTTACATTAATACTGGTGTGAGGCCACCTTTTTTCAGGTGACCTGACAACCAAATCCACTATCTCAGTGCTGTTGCCTGTTCATTTTGCGCTCTGCTACAGTCCCAAGTGAAAAGCCAAGTAGTTCAAAAGCAGAGGAAGGACAACTTAGATCAGTGCTGGGACATTGAGCTCCCATCACTGAAGGGTTGTGTTGAGCACCTCCATTCATTTCCAGTTTATTACTGACTGACACACTGAACACTGGGCCTTTTGTTATCAGTAAATATCAACTTACCATTTTTAGTTTTTTTTTACTTACATTGCGGAGGGACCTTTGCCCTTTTACAGATCAAAGAACACTGTACCTGAGGACTGCAAAGTACACAGAGCTTGCAAAGCTGAAAGAGATTGATGACATCCATGGCCTTGAAGAACATTTTGGTGGCGAGCGAGACAGAGAAACAAAAGCAGAATTAATTGGTTAAATGTCGACAGGCATATCTATAGGATTTCAAATAGCTTAAGAATCTGCCAATGAACCACAAGAGATTGACAGTTTGGTCAGAATGCTGTGGGTTCATAGTCCCATATCAGGACTGAGCCATAGACCAGCCCAATACTTGGTCATTATATTGAAGGAGCACTATATTAATAATATATTGTCAGGTGGTGCCATTTTTCGGATGAGATATTAGAACATTTGCTCGTCTTTTGGGTGCATGTTAAACATCCCACAACACTCATCAAAAAGAAAAGCGATTTTCTTCCAATAGTCCATTTAAACAGCAACCTTCAAGTCAGGAGGATGCCTCAAAGTGCTTGGCAGGATTTACAGTGAAGCATTTGTTTTAAGTGCATAAACCAAATTATGCTTTATCTGTATTAAATCTGTAAAAATTAGTTCTGCGATGCTACTGAAATGTGGACTTGGGTAATCTCAGCTCCTGGAAAAGTATAGAGTTAAAGAGAGCTGAACAGAGAAATCCTAAAGATTTTGGGACCATTTCTCTCTATGGAAAATGTTTCTGTTTTGCCATTTGAAAGACACGGGGCCAATTCGATTCAATTTAGTTTTAATGTCTGTTCCTTCGCTCATTCACGCAGAAATATTGCACAGGGCTCTGTCCATCTGGAAAAAAAGATCTCAAGGCATTAGAGAGCCCCTTCTGTTGCTGGATTAAAACATGTTCCTTTCCCTCATAGACTCCAAGAGTGGATTAAGTTACTACTGCAACATTATTGCTGGGAAAGTCTGGCTGGACAAATTCAATCCACGCTAAATGTACTGGAACGGCCTTGACTGTGCTTCTGGTGGCAAGGAATTAGAGTTTCCTCAGCCAATAATGCTCAGCTGTTTGGTCGTGCATCAATCAGACATTTCCATTTAACTGTACAACTGTTCTTGTGGGTAGCTTTATTTTTACGGACTCAGGCTGACTTAAGAGGGTTGAAATCTGGCCCACTTGAAACTCCTTCCATTTGTAACTGCTGTCAAAGTGGAGGCTTCCTCTCTGGCTGTGTTTGAACCCCAAACCATATGGAACAGGTCTGTGAGCATTCTGTGCTGTAAAGCTCTTTCTTCCCAATTGCATTATTTAACTGTGAGGAGTCCGATAGCAAAATAATTATAGCCATTATAGTATTCACTGCAGCACAAATCTAGGAAATCTTCCTTTCTCCAATCCGTGGACAGTGCCTTTAGAACAAACCACTCGGAATTCCAGGTATTCAAACCAGAATCCAGTCAGACCACAGAAAACTGATACCAACAAGATACCACCCAAGCTTCACCCACAAAATATAGTCAATTCACTTTACAATATATCCTTTGAGATGTCTCAGCGACAAAAAGGTGCTGTATCAAATGCAAGGAATATTATTATTATTATAAGTTAACTTATCTACTGAAGTAAGGTTCCTACACATAGCACAATAAGGATCGTTGCTTAGCTCCGACCACTGATGCTTTGGGATAATGGAATGAAATGCCACAGGTGCTGTGATGATTCTCACAAGCATTCTTCAAACCTAGAGTTAATTGACGGTGGCAGGGAGGGGTGGGCAGACATGCAGAGTGGGGTGGGTGAGGAGCAAAGCATAGGGTAGAAGGTGGAGAGGTGATAGGGCGTGAAGGGATTTACAGGAGAGGTTGAGGTCACTGAAGTCAATCCATTGGGAGACAGTGTAACCTGCTGAGGACTGAGATGATGGGCCTACAGAGTGGGTGAAGATGTGGGCGGTGAATTTTTTCTTTTTTTGTATCAGACACCAAGGGAGCAATTATGACTTCTGCAGAAGTAGCCGCCAGT
The DNA here is from genome assembly GCF_018977255.1 of Callorhinchus milii. Classification (NCBI taxonomy): domain Eukaryota; kingdom Metazoa; phylum Chordata; class Chondrichthyes; order Chimaeriformes; family Callorhinchidae; genus Callorhinchus; species Callorhinchus milii. The sequence goes on from NW_024704750.1 coordinate 3,319,557, forward strand.
CGTGTATTATATCCTCTTCTGTGTTGGACATCAGAAGAACAAGACCCAACCATTCACTCCCACTTCTTTGTGAAATTTCATAGCGCGCCTCCGAAAATTTCAATCATTAAACATGAATTATAATTAACTTGCTACAGATGGATCACTGAGCAGATTGTCAACGATGACTAAATTGTTCGGGGCGGGCACCGTTCAAACATTTTCAGGGCAAAGGGCTAAAACATTACAGTCTTTTCAGTAAGGACAGAAGTCATTGCGGAATGAACATATAAATTATTTTTCGCTCGTTGCTGTTCCACCAGACAAGAACCTCTTGGCATCTGTAAAACAAGATTTTCGAGCTTTCCTTGCAGACTGGCCTTGGGAGTGATAGTGTTTCAAGTCACCTGGCAACAGAGTTCTCAAGGAAACTACAAAAAAAACTTAGCAACCAACTTAGATTGAAGGGGGAAAAAAATAAGACCTTGGCAGAATGAAAGCGATTGACTCAGTTGAAAAGCAGCCTGAAATTTATAAAAATATGTAACGAAGCATATTCATGCCTTGTGAACTCCTGCAAGTGTACAGCATAAAGGGTTCACCTATTTGGCACAGTGCAATAGGTAATACTGAGTGCCTTAATTGCCAAATGTTGTAGTAATTGGTACCTCATAAGTTAAGCAGATTCAGTTCACACCTCAGTGGATGTAGACCTTAATCTCAATGATGGTTGGGCCTTCAACTCACACTGGCAATATTTGCTCACAAATTACACAGTCTCTGCACTGTACAGTGAATCCTGTGAAAGGCACTATATTAAATGCAAGGACCGTTTCTTTTTATAAAAACGTTAATATTAACTTCCCTCATTCGTTCTGCTTGACAGGATGCCTCAGGGATTATTATTAGGCGTGTGGAGTAAGGAAACTTGCCCAAGGTTTACCCTGCCTTGCGTGGTGCACATCCACAGATATGAAGAAACATCTGAAACGCCAGTTTAGTCATTGCTATGGTGAAAGCTTCTTTCCAATAAGCTGTGCGTCACAGAGCAGGCCTGACATTGGATGCTATAGCAGCCCCATCGGGCACTTACTCCCAGCATTGTTGAGAGGTGCGAGAGTTCAGCTCTGCGGTGCTCGGGTCAGGGCTGTTCACTACTGGAGACTGTGCTTTTGCAAACCCATGGAATCAGAGATCCCAAACTGAGGTTTAAATTGTTAATGCTATTTAAAGACCAGCCATTCAGTGACCATTCTCCTTAGCATAAGTCTCCTTGGGTTTTTTTTTCACCTGAAGTTTTTAAACAGGGGGCATTGTTTCGTCTCATCAGCGTCCCATTAGTTGAATGGATTTGGAGCACTCGCCTGAACCCTACCTGCCTCACTGCAAAAGGCTTGTTCACAAATCTAAAGCGGATGATTGTGTTACAGTGCCATCCAGTGGTATCATCTACACAACACTGCTGTATTTGGGCCAGTTTCAGAAAAACATTTTCTTATTGATCGCATTGTACAAATACTAAAGCAGCACAAGTTTGAATTCCCGTTTTAATGCATTTTACCGTCGCCCAGCACACAGAGGAAGCCATCACCCCCATCTACACTTCAGCAAATTGTGTTAATAATAGTAACAATCTTTTCGTGTGATACAGTGCCCAACCATTTTCCTTCAATCGGAATGTTTGAACTTCGGGGCCTGATGTGGGTACGGGCTATTAGAAGGGAGATGCCCTTTGTCTGAGGGGGTCAAAGGCAGCAATAAGTAGAAGCCAGATCCTTTTCCTCAAGAGACAGAAAAATAATAATAATAATAATCCTTGCATTTGATATAGCGCTTTTCACGTCTTCTAGACGTCTCAAAGCGCTTCACAGAATATACTGTAAAGTAAATTGACCATAGACTTGTGGGCAAAACACAGTAGTCAATTGCACACAGCAGCGTCCCACAAACAGCCGTGGATTAGAAATCACCAATTTATTATTGTTTTGGAGGATTATTATTAGGCGTGTGGAGTAAGGAAACTTGCCCAAGGTTTCGCCCTGCCTTGTATGGTGCACATCCACAGATATGAAGAGACATCAAGGGACCATGTTGTAAGGAGGCACATGGTCAAGATGCCTGTCTTGACGTTAAAAAGAGAGCAAAGGAGCTCACTCGCTCCTTACTGGCTAGTTACTCTGTTAATAATAATAACACTTGCATTTTCCTTATGCGCCTTATCCTCTTGTTGAAACATCTCAAAGCACTTCATAGAATGTACGGTAAAGGGAATTGACTGTATAGTTTGTGGGCGAAAATGTAAACTGTTGCCAATCTATTTACTGTGTGGTCGCTGGTCTTTGCCGTCTTTCGAACCCTTGTGGGTGGCCCGGGGATCCCATACACAGAAAAGGAATTCAATGTTATTGTATAAAGGGTGTCTCGGTTTCTGAAACTTTCACAACATTGTCATTGCTGTCACAGTCAGATCATACACATAGACGGAGAACGAAAGAGAAACAGAGACAAAGAGAAACAGAGAGAAACAAATAAAAATCGCAGAAAGGATGCAATATATTAAATATCCAGTGGAGGCATAATCCTGCTTAAGTGGCAGTGTAGATCAGAAAGGACTGCTTCACCCCCATCTACTGGCTGGTTATACGTCAGCATCAAAATCTGATTGGCACTGGTCAGAACATGGCTTAGTTCCCTTGAGCAGTTTTCCTGCGCTCCGATGAATCAGAATAGCTCCATTGGCCTCGCCACCCTTTGAGATTGCACTTGATTGCAAAACAGGTTGCACGCAGCACTCATTTCACTTTAAAATCACTAGGTGGAATTACGTGAAAACGCCTCAGAACAGTTCATCCAATGAAGGGACGAGGCGAAAGGGCAGTCGGTGTGTCGGGAAGAAAAGATCTGCCCAAATTCAAATGAAACTGGTGGAACAGGCTGGGTGGGCTGGCTGGCTTCCTCCTGATCTATGTTCCTATATTCCTTTTATTCCTGTTTGTTTTTTCAGGAAAGACAAGAGATGTTGACACGAGTACGGGCCTCCCAGATCAGTTACATAAAGCCGTGTTGACAGTCACACAGTTGCTTGTGTGTTCAGTACGCCTTCAGTCTTTACTCTGTCATGGAAACTGTAGTCAGTAAACAGAGCTCAACTCTTTGAACAACTTGCTTCCCATTTCCTCTCACTTTCTCCTTTGCTTTCTGGAGTCAAGAAGGGTGGAGGGCAAAGGAGGTGGGGGTAGGAAGATGACTGAAGGCACGGTCAAAGAGGAAGATTTTGAGACGGGCCTTGAAGGAGGCAAGTGAGGAGGGGAGGTCCACCAGCAAGGTCTCGCTTGGCTACCTACATACTGCTTCCATTAAAATAAAATCACACACTCACTCATTTCAGCAGCTACGCAGCAGTTGACAAGTGTAAAAAAGAAGCTGTCAAATTATTGCAAAAGGCAATTTGTGCTTTCAGTTAATACATATATCAGATTATCAAATGACTAAATAAGTAAATAAGTAACACTGATGGCTTAAGAGTAAATTAGTGCATTTCAATTGCAAATTTACCTAACCCCAAGTATGCAAAAGTATGCCCTGTTACTAAAGCTTAACAGTTTTCCCCCCTTATTAAAAATGGTTTGCTATTATGTTATATAACATGACATAACTGCCAGAAATAAAAGTTAATGTTTGCAGATATAAAACCCTGCGGATATAACCTATTTTTAATTGGCATTTACTGCACTGACAACAGTTCCTTGCAAATGCATTTGTACTTTCAGGCAGTGGGTTTCATACTGTGCTGTATATTTCTCATTCAAAAATTAAACAGCCACAAAAACACATTACTTTCCGACAGTTTCAGCCTCAAGAATCTCCTCCCCCGAGCCAATTACAAATAAAACTATAAGCAAACAATAACCACCTACAAAATACACAGTCAACTCACTTTACAGTATATTCTGTGAAGCGCATTGAGATGTCTCGACGAAGTGATAAGACGCTGTATATCAAATGCAAGAATTATATATTATAGGATTATAATTGGATATGAGGTACAGATCAGCCATGATTTTATAGAATGGTGGAATAGGTTCAAGGGGCTGAATGGCCTCCTCCTGTTTCTATGTTCCTATATATAATATGCCTGGAGTCAGACATATAAGAAGAACAAATAAACTGAAAATAAACTTTCAGTCCAGACTACCTTCTCTCTATAGTTTTCAGAGTTCAAAGCGTTAGGCATTTGGATAAATGCATTTGCATTTTTCTGTTTGAATAAATTAGGTCACAAGAGAGATCTGTCTCATAAAGTCATTCCAAATATTTAACCTGTGCAGAAAAAATTGACTGTATCAACTGTCAGTCATCAGCAACAACAAGTCCAGCCCCAAAGAAACACAATAACTCTAATGGAGAAGTCTTTAGCCTTTGAGCCCTCACCATTTGAGATGGTAATGGAAAAAAATAATATCAATAATGGACCATTTGCAGCAATGGCCAGAGTCGTGCCTATAAAGCTTTAATCACGTCTTGGCTGTGCCCCATTCAGCAACAGTTGATTCATTGCAATACACAGGGAAGAGCTGAAATCCTTGAGCACATGATTTGAGTGCTGAGGTAAACTTGCACCTCCAGTTGCTGTGGAGAGGTGCAAATGTGAATGAGTTCGGTTTCCAGCAGTGGGGCTCAAACACACAATACTCACAACTGGAATCACACAGCATTTGTAAGACTTAATAATAATAATAATTCTTGTATTTGATATAGCACCTTATCACATCATTGAGACAACTCAAAGCGCCGCACAGATCATATTGTAAAGTGGACCGACTGTGTATTTTGTGGGCAAAATGCGGCAATTGGGCCCAGCAGCGTCCCACAAACACTCGTGGATTGAGTGACCACATTTTTTGTTGGGGGGATTAATACCCCTGGAAAGCGATCCGCCAATCGACTAACAACCGGGTTCCTGCTCACTGCTTGGTAAACAGAGGTGTATGGAATAAGGAAACTTTCCTAAGGTTTCACCCTTCCCAGGTATTGAACCTGGGTCCTCTCGCTTGCGAGGCAAGTGCTCTAACAACTATGCTACGGGATTCCAAAGCTGAACGCTGCAGGTGTAACTGATGCAAACATCACGACTCGCACAAAATCAGCTCCTCCGACGGAGGTGGTGTCGGAGAGACATTCAGGCAAAATATTTGACACATCCAGATACCGTCATGATTGAATAGACGCAAACCCTTTCCAAATCTTGTTGCAGATCATGTGATTTCCATCCAAGTGCCGTTGGTGGCACAACGCCAGGCTAATTGCAGCTTAAGTGCCATTCCATAAGCTTTCTGTATATTAACACAGACTAAAGACGGTGAGGCGAGCAAGCTCTCGATAAATCTTCGGACCGCACCTGTTTGAACTGCAGGAAATTTGCCAAAACACACCGTTTAATGGTCGTATAATAAACATCTGCAGATGTTGCAGAAACTGAACATTAAGCAGGGCAGTGATAAGCTGCCACGACAGCTCAGTGAGCACTTTCAGCCGTGTGATATCTTGGCTTGAATCAAAACCAATGCATTTCTTGGTGCTTTGTTTGGAGACGGAGAGGACCTTTAGGTAGACTAAGAGGCTTGTTGTTTGCAACTCCTGAGTTATCTGCTTGCAGGACACGTCAGTTTAGTTTGTAATCACCTTTTCTCTTTTGAGATATTGTGCCGAGCCGGATGCGATAATCTTACAAAAGCCAATCGTAAGCGATATCCAAACTTATGAAACAAACTTAAGAAATTTCTGAATCATTAGTAAAAATCGGGTTAACTTTCACCCTTGATCTCCCCCGATTTGACAGTAAAAAGCAACATCTCTGCACGGAAACTTAAAGAGAGGAGGTTAAAAAAAANTCACTTGTATAATCCCTAACTATGCCAAGTCTCACTGGCAACTGTAGTGACTGTCTCTGCAGGCAAGCACAGCAGCCATTTTGTATATAGCTAAAGATCTACACACCGCCATAATAAGCCAATGATCAATATAAAGAATTGTCGGTCACAAAATATGGAGAAACTTTTCCTTTTTGTTTTCAACGTAATTGAGTTCTTTAACGTCCATTTGAGAGAGAGGTAGGTGGGATGGATCTCAGTTTAACATCTCATTCAAAGGATTATCAACGACAGCACAAAAGCCGTGAGAGGCAAACAGAAAAGTGGTGCCCTGTGCAAGGTCAACAGAGGCCACTTTGTCCAGAAGGAGCTCAGCAGGAAACACTGAGAGACCAAGCAAATGATGGCTTGTGCAATTACAAAAACACACCGGGACCTTAATCATTGCCAAATGTTTGGCAAACATCCTGCACTCGAATGCTAATCTTCACAGTTACTGATTTGGGGCTAATTTTATCAAGTTAATCAAGTTTTCACCTCCCAAAGAGCTGGGTTTACACTTGGAGAAGTTTCTTCCCTTAGAAGTGGGAGGTTAGCAACAACAACAATTTGCATTTGTATAATCCTTCCAAATCCTCGATTGTCAGGCGTCTTGGAATGTCCTCCTGATGTGAAAGACTAACAAATGTAATTTGTTGTTGTTACATAGCGCTCTTCACATAGAATAACATCTTAGAGATCTTAACAATAACAACTTAGATTTACATAGCAACTCTTACTAAATTGTGCTTACTGGAAGTATTAAGGGAAGATGAAACAAAGAAAAGAAGTGTTAATTCACAACAAATGCGGTCTGTAAATTTTGTGGGCGAAACACGGCAGCCAATTGTGCACAGGAGTGTCCCACAAACAGTTGTGGATTGAGTAACCAAATTATTATTATTATTTTTGAAGGGATTATTACTGCTAGGTAAACAGAGGTGCATGGGGCAAGGAAACGTACCCAATGTTTCACCCTGCCCGGGAATCGAACCCAGGTCCTCTCGCTTGCGAGGCGAGTGCTCTAACCACCACTCTAACCACTAGACTACAAGACAAGATAGTATAACCATACAGCCCTGTACTTGTCCAGTTAGGATTGCCCTGCTCAGGGTTAAAGGCATGTCTGATGAGACTGAAGAGACAGGTCAGTCAGCAATTAACAGGACTATAAATAATGCGGATCTACTTAAACAAGTGGCAAGTCAGACCATATAACAGTAGCTGGACTTGGCTGTAAGAGGGTCTCTGGCTTTGTCCATGACAATACAAGTGGTTGGTCCTCCCACCAACAGCATCATGGAGCATCCATCACAGAAGCCCACATCCTTTTTTTCCTCCCTTGTGCCAGGGATGGCGATCAGGAAAAATCTGCAGAAGCAGAACCAGTTAACTGCAGTGCCTGTGCAGTGAGTGATTTCCTCCTCATGTCCACTGGATCCTCATTCAACCCAACAACAACCCCAACCCCGCAGCCCTGACCACCCTCCTGTGTGACAATACTCACTCCGCTTCCCTTCACAGTGAAAGTCTCTCTGTCACTCACTAGCTTGGAACGGACCAGCTCCCAGTATCTCTTTGCCCCGACACTTAGAATGGGAAACAGATGTCATTGCAGTTCTCGTATAAAACCCAGGCAGATGCATCACAGAGCAGCGTTTCATCAAAAAAGGAAGTAGTTGGTGCTGCGATTTCCATAGTAGGTGATACCCACTCACTTATAGAGAACATATCTCTGTGATGTCCTGTGTTATTGGCACTGTATCTATCTGATCAGCCAAATTCCACACACTCCAAAAGGGGCTCATCCCTCCTCTCCCCACCCCCACCCACCCCTCTCCCTCATCTAACTAACACACTGCAGAGCCGAGAAGAACTCTTAAAACACACAGCTAAAGGTGGAATGAGTGTGAAACATAATAGGGGCTTGAACCCCAAGCCCTGGAACTCGCCATTCTATTTCATAGGACTGCTGAGAATGTCTCCAACAACAAAAAATGGGAAGTTTACCATTCAAAAACAATTGTTTTCGAAGTAACAGGAGAATTGGTGAAACTTTATAAAAGGTTGAATTTCTGAGCCCCAGTGAATCGTAGTTTATCCCGTACACTGATTCATAGCTGAATGAGAGCTCATCTATATCAATGAACAATATATATATTTCACGTCCTCCCGACGTGAAAAGCGCTATATCAAATGCAAGGATTATTATTATTATTATTATTATATATATCAGTGTGAGTGAAACTACAGTTTCACTCAATTTGTTCACTCAACCCACAACTGTTTGTTTGACACTGCTTTGCGCAATTGGCTGCCGCATTTCACCCACAAAATATACAATCAATTAATTTTGCAGTATATACTGTGAAGCAAAGACCTGATAAGGCTCTATATCAAATGCAAGGACTATTATTATTATTCAGTATCTGTGGCTGGATCCTGGATAAACAGGTTGAGCGATTGAGAGCTCATTTCTGTTTCCTAAACACAGATGCTGTACATATCATAACAAAAACACCAACATTTAAAAAAATAGTCTCTATCTTGCTGAAATTAAAGTCAGTAATTTAAAGCCCTTGAGTGATCACTAAAATGTGATTGTTTTGAGCCTTTGCAGTTTTTAGAAAAAAAATTTTTTTTAGTTTAAGTCATTGTCAAAGTGATATGTAAAATGACTTGGAAATCCTACTATAGATACACGGGATAAGAAATGGGATAATATCACAGATACCGATGTGAAACCAGCCATATGCCTGTCACAGCACACCTGACACACACAGCTGGTTGAAGCAGATTCAGTCTGTGCATTATCCAATGCTACATTTTGTATTTAGGAAAATATTCAGAGTATTTATGCTTTTCAAAGGGAGTCAGGAACGAAGTATTGACACCAGCTCATGACACGAGTTACATGTATTACCCAAATGGTACTGCAAATGTATTAGACTTCTTCCCCCATTGGACTTAATATGCGGGCAATCATGGTAAAGTAACTCATTTAAGGAGACTGGAGTCTATTAAAAAAGAACACACAGGAGCCAGGTAGTAAATCACCATAAAATAATTTAACATCATTTGAAACTCATGTGGAACCATAGAAATTTACAGCAAAAAAGCCCATTCAGCCAACATGTCTGTGCTGGCTCTTTGAAAGAGTAACTCACTCAGTCCCACTTACCTGTTGTTTCCCCAAATGCAATCTAAATGACTCTCTTTCTTGAAAGATCTCTACTGTAGTTCCCTCTTGAAAGCTAATACACAATGTGCCTTGATCACCGCACCCAGCAAGTCATTCCACATCCTAACAATCCTGGGTGGATGATACGGAACAGTTCATTGCTAACCAGTGAGGAACAGCTCACACGTCACTGCCATTGATTGAGAGTTAAGAGCTCCTGAACTATCAATAAATCCACCTGTTCACACCTTCATTGTTTCTTCCATCGCTGCATATTTCTACTCCTCTCGTGCTGCATATTGCAGAGCAATGTTAAAGAAATAAGCAGAGAACACTGAGAGGCATTTACGTTGTGTATCTCAAGGACACAGTTGGCTGCCGTATTTCGCCCACAATATATACAGTCAATTCGATTTCCAGTATAGTCTGTGAGGTGCTTTGAGACACCTCAAAGACATGATAAGGTGCTATATTAAATGCAAGGAGTATTACTATCATAATACACTGAAAGATTCCTCATATAATTGGTATAAAGATTTTTTTTCCCCTGCATTTCCAATTTGTTCGGCAGTCAGAGAACCCATTAACTGACACGTGTTCTGCTAAAACAATTTGTATGAAATATTAATGTTTTAAAACCTTCGACAGCCATGAGCACAATTCTGTGGATAACCACAAGTCAAAGCTATTTTTTCCCCCGAAGGTTAACTCGCCCAGCCTTCTTATAAACGTGCAACAAGGAACATAATCTGATCAAAATCTGAGAAAGTCACTGAACTGTATGAACTCAAAGCATGTCTACTCGTATCAAGATTTGCAAGTCATCCTTAACAAAAAACTTTTCCATTGTTGTTCATAGAAACAATGGACATTCCTTATTCAGATACTAAACCAGACAGACAGGCAAAATGCATTTTTCCCTCCAGTAGCTTTAATACTAAGAAATCCCCCTTCATACACACATTTTTGTAGACAAATATACATTATCAGGATGCCATCCGGAGTGAAGGGCGCTATATACACGCAAGTTGTTTTTGACAATGAAATTAATTTTTGAGTACTGAAGCCATTTCCTACAGGAGAAACTTGGGTTAGGTTCAACATCTTAGTTGTGGTAGACTCACCACTGACACTACATGATCCTTACAGGTGCAAGTATTGTACTCTAACGACAGAACTTCCCCTCCTGGCATTAAGGTCCAGGATTAGGATTAGGTTCTCTGGTGTTTTCTGTATCAGCCTTGTTCAGTCAAAGGGCATAAATTGCATCAATAGTTAAATTGGTCTGGAGGAGCTACTGATTGTAAGAGTGTGAAAGAAATGAATTACCATCAATCAATAGTCATTAACGATGGAATTTCTGTAACCCCGTCATTATATCCCTGTGTCTTAATCCAGTCCCACACACTGGAACTCCAGGAAGAGAGTAAAACAATCATATAGAATTGCATGTGATCCCTTTCCTCTCCCACTGGAAGTAAAACAACAACAAGAAGATTACATTTGTATAGCGCCTTTCACGTTGGGTTAGGGTGGTCCTTAGCTGGGCTAGCAGTGAGAAACATATCAAGAGATTGCTCTCGATAGCAAGCTATGCAGTTTTAAATTCCAGCAATTACCCCAACACACACACTGGGATTTCCCAAACCTTGGCTCTTGCCAACCTGTGCCAAATGCTCTCCAGAATTGGCTAAGCAAGGCACCTCCCTCCAGGGAGAGATTCCATTCCAGACGTAGGGAAATGTAAGGCGGCAGACATATGTGGGACTCTCTCACTGGTTCGAATCCTCTTTAGCACAGTGATGGGTTTCTGTGTGTGTCAGATGCAGGGATGGCTGGTTTCAATTGCGGCCTTGTTTTGCAAAAATACATAAATAGGACACGTTCATACACAAAAATACACAAATAGGAACCCATTTGTTGTTTATAAAACACTTAAAATGTTTTATAAACAAGTCCTGTAGCTCAGTGGTTAGAGCACTCGCTTTGCAAGTGAGAGACCTGGGTTCAATTCCAGGCAGAGGGCGAAACCTTGGGCAAGTTTCCTTACTCCACACAGAGCCTAATAATAATCCCTCCAAAACAAAAAACAATAATAAAATTGGTCATTTTCAATCTACGACTGTTTGTGGGACATTGCTGTGTGCAATTGGCTGCCGCGTTCGCCCACAAATATACAGTCAATTCACTTTACAGTGTGTTCTGTGAAGCGCTTTGGGACGTCCTCCCGACGTGAAAAGCGCTATATCAAATGCAAGGATTATTATTATTAAAATCCTGCAGAGTATCCCTACTCTATTGCTGCATCTCTCAAAGCCAGTCAGGAACCTCGGCGTTTTGTTCGACCCTGAGCTGTCCTTTCTCCCTCACATCCGCACCACAACTGGCACCGCCTTCCATCACCTCCGGAATATCGCCAGACTACGGCACTACCTCACCCCTCACGCTGCTGAAACCCTGGTTCACGCCTTTGTCACCTCAAGGCTGGACTATGGGAACTCTCTCCTCGCCGGCCTTCCCGCCACCTCCCTCCACAAGCTGCAGGTCATTCAGAACTCTGCAGCTCGTGTACTGTCCCGCACCAGACACCGCGACCACATCACTCCCACCCTCGCTCGCCTCCACTGGCTCCCCATCCCCCAGAGGATTGATTTCAAGATCCTCATCCTCACTTACAAGGCCATTCACGGCCTTGCTCCCTCCTACCTCTCCAACCTACTATCCCCCTACCTACCTGCCCGTACCCTCCGTTCCTCTGGCTCCGGTCTGCTCCACGTCCCCCGCCCCAACCGCCCTACTATCGGTGGTCGGGCCTTCAGCCTCTCAGCCCCGAGGCTCTGGAACTCCATCCCCCAGTGCCTTCGCCGCTTCCTCCCTTTCCTCCTTCAAGGCCGGTCTCAAAACCTTTCTCTTTGACCGTGCCTTCAGCTCCCCTCTCGACTCTCTTCCTCCTCCTCGCTCCCTCCCTTCCCTCCCCTCACCCTGACCATTTCCCCCCTCCTCTCTCCCTCCCTTCCCTCCCCTCACCCTGACCATTTCCCCCCTCCTCGCTCCCTCCCTTCCCTCCCCTCACCCTGACCATTTCCCCCCTGCTCGGGTCATGACCCAACTGTGCAGCGCCTTGGGACGTCCTCCTGACGTGAAAGGCGCTCTATAAATGGAATCTTGTTGTTGTTGTTGTTGTTGTTGCATTGTATTATTTTGTTTGCCTACTTTTTTTCCTCTTGCCTAAAGCTCTTTCGGTTCATTTTCCTTCCACTGGTGCCAGTCACCCCACAGCACCTCACATCATTTAAGTTTAACAGTCAATGCTGACAGGCTATTTGATAAGGATGCGAATGCGAATGAAAAGGGGGTAATCCCAATGTAGAAAAAGCTTTCCCCCGGTTTGGCATTGTGCTCCGCCACTGTCAAGTGTCATGGATTCTACCCTGCACGAGGGGTGCTAGATAAATGCAAGTTGTTGCTGTTGTCTGATCATGTCCAGCCCACAACTGCGCAATCACCTTCCAACAGGGCGCACAGCAGCCGGAGCTGTGCTGAATAAACAGTAGTCCCTCAACTGCTGCTCTACATAAGATGTACAGCACTGCACAGGCCATTTGGCCCAACTGGTCCATTGCCAGTGTTTATACTCCACATGAGCCTCCGCCCCTCCTAATCTTCTCTCTATTCCTTTCTCCCTCACGTCTGCGAAAATACAATGATTTAGAAATTAAGTAAAAGCTGTTGTGCAGACAATCACGGCAGCTAATCTGTCAGGTATGGGGTCTAAACAAATTGCAACAGCATTAACAGGATTATTTTGCTCAGTATCACCTATTGATGACAGGACTTGATCGGTGCCTTGCTCCTTGTGTTAATGTTGTACGTACACAATAAAGGAAGCTAAGCACAGACCAGCAGAATGAAGTCCAAGCTGTTTACGACCAGCACTGGGGCAGGGATGGAATCCTGCATGGGGGATTGGTAATAAAGCTTCCTAGAGCCCTCCAGCAACACTGATTGTGCATTATTAATGAAAGCAAGATGCAGAAACAGCCTTCTACATGCTCAGCGCTACAGAATTTCAAGAAAGGGCATTGGTTAAACACGAACATTACACTGGGCTGCGTAAATCGAGACCCACATTTTGCTACCAGAAGAGATTGACTTTAAAACGCAACAGGAAGGTTGCGCCTCACAACAACTTTAATTACTCCCCACGCAAGTGAATTATTTAATACTGTGTCTGGGCCTTAACTGTGTTAGTCTCAAACACAAATATAAGGGTTTATTATTATCTGTATTTTGAAAACTGCAAACTCTAGTTAAGATTTTTTTTCATTAACAATTACTGCCTTGAAATTACTCACTTGAAATTACTCACTTGAGTTTACTTTACTCACTTGAAAGTGCTGCCTTTCGCCCACAAAATAGTCAATTCAATTTACAGTATATTCTGTGAAGCTCTTTCGGACGTCTTTGAGACGTGATAAGGCGCCATATCAAATGCAAGGATTATTATAACTATAAATGCATAATTTATTGTTTTAATGTGTATTTTTATCACCTCTTTACCCCCAGCACCAACCCATTTATTTCTGTACCACACATTATTTGTTAGTCAAAGTGGTGGAATGTGATCCACTTGTGTATCTTACTGGATTAGGGAAGGCTCCAGCTCAGGACAACAGTAATGACAGTGTGATCAGGTTGGGAGTGAAGGTTGCTGCACAAGCTGAGATGAAGGGATATTTGCTCAAAGGGAAAATGTTTTACCATCTCCATCTCTGACGGCTTATATTGAACTATTCCTCCAGGTTTGGAGAAATAAACCAATGTTTATTTTGGCTCCAAGTTTCATTAATATTTTAAATAATTTTCTAAAAGGAAAGAAACTACTGCGACTGCTCCTTCCAGCCTCTCTGGGAACAAGGCATAGGAAAAGGTTATTTGGCCCATCAAATCTCATCGCTATTGCATGATAATAAATGCAAGGAAAATATTGTAACTAAGGTTACAACAACAACTTGCATTTATACAGTGCCCTTCATGTGGGATAGCTTCCCGAAGCGCTTGAAGGATAACAAATTAAGGATAATTTTAATTGTATATTGTATTGAAGAGAGAACTCAATGCAATTTGCAAGGATACGTGGATAGAGCGGGGGAGTCAGACTGATTGGGTAGCTCTTCCAAAGAGCTGACAAAGACACGATGGGCCGAATGGCCTCCTTCTGTGCTGTAATATTCTGATTCAGAGGCAAGAGCGCTACCAAGAGCGACAACCCAACAGATCTTTTCCAATTTTGAACATTGCCATGTTATGTCAGAGCACTTAATATAACGTCAATAATTTCTAATTAGATTTAGTTGTCCTATTCGGTAACCCACCCGAAAGCAATCAAGCTCACCCGCAGGTTGGTATCTAATCCATGTTGGTGGAATGATCGTACTGTACTGGGGTGAAGTTGGGCAAAGGGATTTTGATGCAACGTATCCACTGAGGATTGGAAGGTTTCTAATTTGTTTTCAGACTATTCCTGGGTTGTTTTGTTCTGCTCCTTCTGCCCCTGCCCCCGCCCAGCTCTCCCCACCCCCTCATCAATCCCCACCGACAATTTGCTATTGGTGGAGTCATAGAGGGAAATGGCAAATGGACTTCATATCCTAGCTGGGAAGGGAAGATAAGGAAAAGAGTTACATAAGGCAACTCTCACAATCCCTCTAACATTCTAACTTTTCCCACACACAAATCAGTTTATCAGTAAATAAATCCACACCAGGTGCAGTGTAACGACCCACCGATTATCAGGTATGACAGCCTTTTTGTTTCACAAAGTTTGGTAAAAATGTAATTAAAGCATACGTTAAACCCAGAACATAGACAGCACCCAAGTACTAAATGTTGACAATGCCATACTCCCATTCTGAATGGACAGGACACAACAGCAACAACTTGGGACACGTTTGATGAAAAGGCAACTTCAAATAAGTCATCTCGTGTTACTTAGGAGGGCAACTGCAGAGTTCTGAACCGATTAATTTTGATCAACATCAGAAAGGATTTGAATATATTAATTCACGTCTAACCTGTTTGCTTTCCACGACTTTCCAGCTGGAGGCACGAAGTCAAACAGTTGAGTGGTTCTTAAGTCTGCTATTCACAACAACAACAACAACTTGCATTCATATAGCGCCCCTCACACAGGGTAGCGTCCCAGAGTGCTCGACAGTGGTAGTCCTGGTTCACCACCAGAAATAATTCCGCACTAACTTAAAACCCACGTCAGGAATGCCAAGTCTGGCCTCGGTTCTTGGAGACGCTGGACAACAACAACAACAACAACTTGCATTTATATAGCTCCCTTCACGCGGGGCAGTGATTCAGAGCGCTGTTAGAGATGGTGAACCAACTGCAGTTGGAGGTTAGCCCAGCAGCACAGAGGGTGTCAGCCTGACTGCTACCCCCCTAACTCTAACAGTACCAATCACACACCAAGCTCTCACTCCTTTGCAGGATGTATTTCAGCAAAAATACCACTGACCCCCCCACCCCCCCCCCCCCCCTCCCACCCAGCAACTCCCTGTCATATCACCAGCCCTTCACAGGTGGAGTGTCTGAGGGTTTGCTGTTGTTACTTTGGGAAGGAGGGAGGGAAGGAGGAGAGGCAATCAGTCTTCCACACACAATATGGGTAGAATTGTGAATAGAATCAATTCCCAACCCAAGTCACCCAAAGGGGGCATTGCAATTCCCACCAAACCATGCAAAATCCATCCCCCTCCCCCACCCCCCACCCCCCCACCCCAAACAACAACAATAACCACAACACATCAACGCCACAGACACATTTAGCAAAAGCTACATGATGGGGGGGGGGGGGGGTTCTGATTTTTATTGCTACGTCGTATCACATTCAGATCAGGACTGTATTGCCTTGTATTTTCTCCCACCCCCCACCCACCCACCCCACCCTTAACCAGATAAACCCAAGGAAGGTATGTGCAAATGCACCATCACTGCACTGGGGTTTATTTGACACACTCAGGGGTGTGAAGCCCCCCACCCCCAGGCTGCTGATAAACATCACACAAAGAGAGGACAAAGTCCCCTCTCAGGGCAGGTGGGAGGAAGGATGGAATCAGAAACGTTTTGGGTGATGGGCTACTCACTGACTGCGGTCATGGTGCGCTCCTGGACCAGTCTGGGCTGTTGCAGCCCTTTTGCTTTGCTCGCTATCCCCCGAATGAGATAACTCAGTCAGATCCCGAGGAGAAGCTGTGTAGGTCCCCTTCCTCTCTGGCTCTGGCTTCAGCTCTGGTTTGTGGTCACACAGCGCCTCCTCTCTCCCTCTCCATCTCTCGCTGGTCAGCACCAATCTCTTTCTCAATTGGCAATGAAATTATTCCCACGTCGTGAATTATTCAACATCACCCACCACCACCACCACCACAAAAAAAACCTCCACCCACACACACATCCCAATCCCCTCCCACCAAGTGATACAGGTGTTGGGACAGAAGTGACTAGTCTTACATGTCAGATCTCCTGACCAATGGAAGGTTAAGATTGGGAGTCTGGTGTCCATCCAATGCACCAAACACTGGTGAGGTTCATCTGACAAGTGTCCCCCTGGCTCAGGTGCCTTGAGACAGAAGGTTGTGGGGTTCAAGCCCCACTTGGGGACTTGGAATTCATTTGGTCTTCCAGGCTGACACTGCAATGCAGTGCTTGGGGGAAGATGTGCTGCATTGTCGGGAGGCGCCATTCTTGCGATGCCCTCCCCGTCCGCCTGCTCAGGTGGATGTTGAAGATCCCATGAAAAGAGAAGGGAGTTTCTCTCAATAATTGTGAATAAAAAAAAGCTATTCTCCTCATTTCTGTCCTTTTGTTTTTAATAATCATTGCCATACATCAGGTCGGAGTGAAATCTGCATTGCACTAGCCGCATTTATATGCCGCCTTATGTTCTAGGATTATATTAAATCTGTTTAGCAGCAGCAGCGGCAATACAGGAGGAAGCATTACAGAGAAACATTAACTCTGAACCAGCAGCAAACAAATCACATGGGTATTAGCCAGGTATATAACAACAACTTGCGATTATATAGCGCCCTTCACATGGGGTAAAGTCCCAGAACGCTTGACAGTGGCGGAGTCTGACCCCGAACCTGATGGGGGAGAGGGAGGGGGGAGGGAGGTATGTCGTAACTTCAAAAGAAAGTAAAAGATTTGTTCTGTGGGAGGGTTAATAATGCAGACTCTTTACTATTCAATTCTCATTGTATACACTGTGGTTTTGGAGGGAGGATAATCATTCAAGGTGATTTTTTACCTGAACAACTGCAAACACAATACAACCTTACCGTTTCACCCGCTTCATTTCAACAGGCATCACTTTGCAAGTCTGCGTTTCAAGTTCTCATAAGCTGTTACCAGGCACTGCAACAGTCATTTATTTGAGATAACTTCGCCCACAAATATACGGTCAATTCACTTTATCTATTCTGTGAAGCGCCTTGAGACGTCGAGAAGATGTGAAAAGCGTTATATCAAATGCAAGGATTATTATTATTGTTATAACTTAGATATATTGGCGCTTAGCAATAGATCAATTTGGTTGTTTTACCAGTACTAAGTTGCTAAGCATTGATCCTATCTGTGCAACTGTAGCTGTGTTATAATGATCCACTGTGCCAGTGTCAATGTTCTGCACTTTGCACAAAAAGCGTTACAGCAGGATGCAGTGTCGTGCACAGCTGCAAACAAACATCAAGGTATAACTTCATGTCAATCCCTTATACAGCTGCCTCTCAACAACAGCAACTCGGAGGGAGAGTCCGAAGCGATCACACATAATGTCTTGCAGCCAATTAGTCCAGAAGGCTGCTTTCTTATGTAGATACAGCGGTGCAGCCAGTGAGACCTAGAAAAGGGTGAGGGACAGATATACAAGTACAACAACAGTTTGCATTGCTATAGCGCCCTTCACACGGGGTAGTGTCCTGGTATCGCTGTGTTCAACTACAGGGCTGGGAAAGTTGCGCTAGTAATAAAGAGATATGTCTCAGCCCAGCTCAGTCTCTTGACACTCGTCTCTGAATCAGAAGGCTGTGGGCTCAAGCCCCACATCCTGACCCCAAGCCCACTCTCCAATGTAGTTCTGGGAGGTTTGCTGCCATACCAGAGGTGCCTTCCCTGAGCGATACAACAATCGATGTCCCGTCTGCCTGCCCTGGACCCCAAAGCAGAATGGAGTCTCTCTCTCTCCCCCTCCCCACAGTGGCTTAAAATTTTCTAAGAATAAGGTAACACCACCAGAGTTTGCAAAAAAAAAAGAAAAATCCTGTATTGGTCAGCGAGCAGCAACACATCAGTAACAACGGCACCACAGCAACAAACAAGATAGGTCACACAAAACTCAACAATCTCCAAATAAAATAGCATTAGCTGAATAACAAAAATTGTAGCTCCAGCAGTCAAATTGTGAGGAAACTCTTCCTCATTAATAAAGAGTCTGTGAGCAACATGTTTACAGTTTTCTGCTGTGCAGTGCTTAGTGTGGAGACGAGAAACATAAAGGAACGAGACCAACATCTATCCTTGGTCTACAACATGTGAACAAGAGGATTTGAAACTGGATAATGGATTCTGTGTAAAAACATGATCCTTGCTGAATTTGGTGCTTAGATTCTTTTAGTGTTTTAAAAAAAGAGGGAAGCTGCTCTTCCAGCTGTTGCAATCATTACACCACTTATTGCCACGCAAGTTCCAGGACATTGTTTGCACAGTATTCGATTTGGATTTGAAGTCTCTTCTTCCACTTTCATAATTTCGTCAACATCACTGGCGACGACTCCTCTTCGGGGAAACTGGAAGGAAAAACAAATATGGGTTGAGCTTGAGAACATAGCGAGGAAGGAGCAGGCGTCAGCCATCAAGGCTGGAAATGTCAAGATTTAGCAGCTCAGAACCATGGAGCGCCAGGGAGGGGAATATCACCTTGAGCTGCACCAGGGATAATAATATCCTTGCATTTAATATAGCGGCTTATCGCGTCTTTGGGAATTCAGGTTAGCACCAGATTTGATGGGAGCATCACTCTGGGATGCCCCAGAATTGAGAATGTTAATCCGAGCAGCAATTCAATACATCTCTTAAACATTTCTGTGCTCATTTGAGGTCAGCGTGAAAACATAGATGGCAAAAATCGGACAAAAATCAAGCCCCAGAGACAAAAAAACAACCAGAAGGTTTCAATTCCACATCAAACATTCCACAGAAGTATATTTGGTAAGTATAGAAGTAAATATATATATAAATATATATAGTTAACACTATAATATAGACCTACCTTCAGGAGGGCTTTTGCTTATCACCGGCATGCTGCATCTCCTACTCCTCCTTTTGTTGAAATCTGTTTCTTCACCTATGTATCAATATCACAGGGTTACTTTACACACTTAACTTTGCAGCAACAAATTACTTCTATATATTTCTTCGCACCTCGCCTGAAGACACAGACACACAGTGGTTGTTTTGCTTGTGCCAACAGTCTTCCAACATCCAATCTCTGGTTCTTAATGCCTCAGCCGATAGTGAGCTTGATCGTTCAGCACTTCATCTTACTGAGTGCTTTGAAGAGCACAGGAATGTTGGAAACTACAGCAATAACATCCAGTCTCCTCAAGATCTTACTCCGAATTACTGCATGCATTAGATTTATAAGTACCTACCCACACAGACCGGAGCTCAAGGGTTCATGGAAACAAAAATCAATTGTTGTCTAACGGGTCTTCAAGTGGAAATCCGGCTGAAGTGTGCACACACAACATTTCGCCTCGTGCCCCTCAGGAGAATTACTGGGGTCTCCAATCATGAACAGTATCTGATCAGCAACACAGAGCATGTCAGTGTTTAGACCTCACCTTCCCCACTCGGCGTGGCTGCATTGTCCTTTCGAGCTGGTAGTTTCTGGTGTTTTTCCGATTTCTTTGCGTTTCCCTTGTTGGACGCAGGTCTCGAGCTCTCCAATTCTACCTGGCGATGTCGCCTCGATCTGGAAACCTTCATTTAAAACGGGTTACTTATAGAATCATACAATTTTGCCAGCACAGAGCAAGAACACTCTGCTCTTCAAGTCTGTATTGATGCCAGCTCCTCCACTAGAGCGTCATGGTCTCATTATCACATTTGTCATTTTAAGTATTTAACCCTTTTCCACTTTAAATGTTGCTTTGATTTTTGGACCATGAGCTATCTATCTCATTGGAGGATGTGATCAGCTTCAAATAAGGTGTGCACATTGCAACAGAGTGGGAGCCCGAGTCAACATAAAGTCTTCTAAAGCGTAACTTCCACCTTTACCCATCAATCAGTATAACAAATCTGCATCAAGGCAATATTTAGCATGAATTAAAACCTTAGGTATTTACAATTATTCAGAAATAGTGATGTCAGATAGAATGGGATAGAAATAAAATGAACAAGACCTCAAAATACTGACCTTGGGAACAGAACTGTACGATTTTGATTTAATCATCGCCAGAGTTTGTGCCCGACTGAAACCCTGCAAATATAAAGGCAAATATGTATTGTACCAAAAGGTTTCAACATTGTCATGAATCTCATTTACATGCATCATATCAAACGCTAAAATGTTCCAGTGTATAAAACTAGATCAATTTACTCAGATGCAAATGTATATTTCTTAAAATGCAATGAATAAAATGGTTTAAATTCAATTTGCACATACATAAAGTAGCAAAGGTTCATCAATAAGATTCATCAATAAATCCTTTGAATACCATTGATACATTGGGATGAGAAGAACTGTTCAGCATATGGCAAGCCCACACTATAGAAGATATCAATGCAGTGTGGCCTTGTATGTTCTTCTTTTGATCACAAGTTGGTAAACAGAGATTCCATCTCAGACTGAGAATTAAGATTAAGGTCAGTGTTTTATTTTCAGGTACCATTTA